>NW_017671707.1:121800-178100 GCF_001879085.1 Nicotiana attenuata | reverse complement strand
TGATGAAAATGGCATAGATCACAACTTCTCTGCACCTAGGACTCCACAACAAAATGGAGTAGTCGAAAGGAAAAATAGAACTCTTGAGGATATGGCTAGAACAATGCTACTATCTAGCAAATTGCCTCACAGTTTCTGGGCAGAGGCTGTAAACACTGCATGTTACATCATAAATAGATGCATGACCAGACCTCTAGTAGAGAAGACTCCCTATGAGTTACTTAAAGAGAGAAAACCAAATATATCCCATCTTAGGGCATTTGGTTGCAAGTGCTATGTGCACAATAATGGAAAAGGCTCCCTAGGAAAGTTTGATCCCAGAAGTGATGAGGGAGTATTCTTGGGATATTCTTTACATAGTAAAGCTTATAAAGTATTTAATAAAAGAACTCTATGTGTAGAAGAAAGTGTGCATGTAGTATTTGATGAAACAAACATTCTTTCTGAGATACAGGAACATGAAGATGAAGCCATTGGACTGGTCAAAGACTTGGCTGAAGCATCAGCTCAAGTCAAAGTGACACCTACAGAAGGAACGGGTGATGGACCAGGTTCGTCCTTACAGGGCAACCTGACAGGGGGAAGAAGTCAAAGAGGAATTGAAATAAACTCCCTGAAGGAACCTGTTCATGAACCTGTTCCTCATCAAATGGCTGAAACATCCAGCAGAAGCCAGTTGGTTGTAAAACCTCACAAGTATCAAAGTTCTCATACCATTGAGAACATTCTCATTGATCCAACATCTGGAGTCAAAACCAGATCACAATTAAAGAATCTGTGTGCTTTTGATGCCTTCTTATCTATAATTGAACCTAAAATATTGTTGAGGCTTTGCAGGATGCAGATTGGGTGAATGAAATGTAGGATGAACTAAACCAGTTTGAAAGAAGTCAAGTTTGGCACCTAGTTCCAAGACCCAAGGACAGATCAGTCATTGGTACAAAGTGGGTCTTTAGGAACAAACTTGATGAAGATGGAACTGTTATAAGGAACAAGGCAAGGTTGGTAGTCCCAGGTTACAGCCAAGAGGAAGGAATAGACTATGATGAGACATTTGCTCCAGTTGCAAGACTAGAGGCAATCAGACTTCTCATAGCCTTTGCAGCACATATGGAATTCACTCTTCATCAAATGGATGTCAAAAGTGCCTTCCTGAATGGCTACTTAAAGGAGGAAGTATTTGTGAAACAACCCCCAGGGTGTGAAAGCAAAGAATGTCCTAAACATGTGTACAAGCTGGACAAGGCTCTCTATGGACCCAAACAGGCACCAAGAGCATGGTATGAAAGACTGTCAAAGTTCCTACTTGAACATGGGTACAAGAGAGGTAAAATAGATAGTACCTTATTCTTAAGGGAAAAAGGTAAGGACACAAATTTATGTTGATGACATAATCTTTGGGGCCACAATTGACAAGCTAAGCAAAGATTTTGCAAAACTAATGGGAAGTGAATTTGAAATGAGCATGATGGGTGAGCTTAACTTCTTCTTAGGGTTGCAGATCAAACAAAGCCAAAATGGAACCATGATTCATCAGCAGAAGTATACAAAAGAACTAATCAAGAAGTTTAAAATGGAGGATTCTAAAGAAATAGATACACTTATTGCAACTGCCACTAAATTAGATATTGATGAACCTGGTTCATCAGTTGATCAGAAGCTGTATAGGGGTATGATTGGTTCACTCTTGTATCTTACTGCCAGTAGACCTGACATTGTTTTCAGTGTAGGGCTATGTGCTCGTTTTCAGGCAAATCCAGAAGAGTCTCACTTGACTGCTGTCAAGAGGATATTGAGATATCTGAAAGGCACTACTGAATTGTGTCTTTGGTACCCAAAAGGTAGTAATTTCAATCTAGTAGGATATGTTGATGCTGACTATGCAGGTTTCCTAGTGGATAGAAAAAGCACCTCAAGTATGGCACACTTCCTAGGTTCATGTCTTGTATCATGGGCTACCAAGAAGCAAAATTCAGTAGCCCTATCTACTGCTGAAGCTGAGTATGTAGCTGCAGCTTCTTGTTGTGCTCAATTACTATGGATTAAACAACAATTGGTAGATTTTGGAATTGAAGTAGGATGCATACCAATATTTTGTGATAACACTAGTGCTATAAGTATGACAAAGAACCCTGTTCATCATAAAAGGACCAAGCAAATAGATGTTAGACAGCACTTCTTGAGAGATAATTATGAGAAAGGATTAATCTCAATAGAATTCTGTGCTACTGATAAACAAATAGCTGACATCTTCACCAAAGCACTGAATAGGGAAAACTTTGAAAGGAACAGGTTGGAATTAGGGATGATTCAGATCACCTAAAAAGGAACCAGTTCAGAATGCAAAAAAAATGAAATAAAAAAAATCACATTTTTGGTTAGAAGTTCTGACTTTATGTAAATATCTAGACTAATTCTTACTCAGTCTCATACTCTAATCAGTATACTCCTGTGACATGTGTTTATATTAATTCATTGATCTCTTACAAAGTTTTTTTTCTATTCTGATATATGAGGCATAATCAAGAGAAGTTCTACTTGGAGAACCTGGTTCATCAGAATATGCTCATAAGAAAAGGTCAGGTATGTTTCTATACTTTGCACAATTAGAAAAATAAATATTTCAATTATGAGCAGAAGTCCTATTCTAACCAAACTCCTAAACATAGAACCGTTGTGCATTGAACCAGTTTCATTCTCCTAGAATTCTAATGGAAACGGGACTATTTTCTAAAACCAAGTGTCACATATTTATCACTAAAAGACCGGAGTCTTAAAGGGATTAGACTCTTGATTGACCACTGCAAAAAGGCTGCTGTTACTGCACCTAATCAGACTCCACTTTAAATACACTCCACATACTCCCATTCTAGTCCATAACCGTCATTAAGCCTTAAACCTCAAATTATCATCCTTCTCTCTAAAATCTCCAAAAATTCTCCAGAAATTCTTCACCATGACTACTCCTCAAGAAAATCCAGGAACTCCCCCACCAGTATCTCCTATCACACCCTCATCTGCACCTCCTAGCGACAATCCTAAACCAAGATTTCGCCGGCAGAAAATGTTGTTAAGAAAGACTGTGGCTACTGGTGCTCTGAGAACGGCTCTAAACGAAAAATTGAGAGCCAGCCAGAAAAAGGAGAGCTCTGAAAAGGAATCATCTGACTCGAGTTCTGAGTCTGAAGCATTTGTTTCTGCAAGCGATGGAGAAGAACGTGGGTCTTCTGACTCAGACAAGAATCAAGAAAACCCTAGGGAGGTAAATACATGCTATGTTTTTTCTGATGTAGTTGAGAAGGTGGAAAATAGGTTTGTGTTGGTGGGTTCTGTGAGAGATGTAAGTGAGGGAGAGTCGAGTAGAAAGGGAAAGAAAAAGAAAGATAAAATTCTTGCTATTTGTGGAGGAACAGAGGAGAGTGGCAACAAGCCAGGGGGAAGTGAAACTGGGGAGGCTGCTGAAGGCCTTGTACACCTGAGTGAACAACAAGATGAACCTGGTTCATCTGTGGAAGAAACCTTGGCTGACATTCTGAAGAAGGTAGGGGAAAGTTATGATCCCAAGAAGCGCAAAGCTTCTTCTCAAAAGGCTCCAACTGCCTCTAAGCCAACAAAGAAGAGCAAGGTGTCATCTCCTAAGTCTATTGTCCCTCCAGTACCAAAGATGAAAGCTACTAGAAGCAGGGTAAAGCAAAGTGAGGCTGAGTTGCAGAAAGCCTTAGAGGCAAGCAAGAAAAAGAAGAAGGAAAAGCGAAAAGCTAAAGTTGTGGAAAGTTCTGTGGCTGCAGAAGAAGAGGAGGAGGAGATGGAATTGGTCCATCAGGAAAGAGGTACAACTGAGGAGGTTCCCACTCCTACACCAAAAAGATCCAAGACTTCTACAAAGAAGTCTTCAGAACCTGTATCTGCTGAACCCTCCCCGGCTAAAAGAACCAGGTCTGCAGTCAAAGGAAAACAAGTGAAAGTTCCTGAAGAAGAAGAAGCATGGAGTGGAGAGGAAGAAGAAGAGGAATCTGAAAAAGAACAGGACAGATTTGTCCTTTTTGGCAGGAGAAAGATACTGAAAGGAAGAATTCTGAAAGATCTGGAGGAGCCAGGCATGAAAAGATTGGTTGATGCCCTGGATGCACAGGGGTGGAAGGAAATGGTTCTTAAACTGGATGGCAGGCTGGCAAGGAAAAAGCTGATCGAGTTTATGGTAAATGCTACTGTGGTGAATGGGGTTGTTACTAGCGTGGTGAGGGGAGTAGAGGTGCAGTTTGATGCACCTAAATTGGGCAGAATTCTAGACATACCCTGTGAGGGCTATGATGACTATACTAGGCAAAGGTGGCCCTATCTAGATTCTCTCCCTTCTGCTCTCCAAATCACCAGAAATTTTTGTGATACCAAGTCTGCTGAAGAAGTGCCGAGGCTAGGTTTGTGCAAAAGAGTGAGATGAAGCCTGAGCACAAGGTGCTCTTTGAGTTTGTGAACAAGTGTTTGCTGCCCAGACAGGAGAGAAGGCACACTGCGAATTATATGGACCTAGTCCTTCTGGAGTGTCTTGTGAGAGAAAAGCAGATTAACTGGCATGCTTTCATTGTCAAGCTACTGGATAGAGTCATCAATGGCTCCAAGGCTCATGCCACACCTTATGGGTTTATACTGACAACTGTCTTGGCCAAGTTAGATGTGGCATTGAAAAGGTGGGAGATGGCCTCCAGCAAAGACCATTTTGGAATTAAAACTATGCAGGCTTGTGACTATCTGCTAAGTGTAGCCCCAGTTGAACCTGGTTCATCCTTGAAGACTCCTGTGAACAGCAAAGTTAGGGCATTGGTTCTAGAGTGTGAAACAAAAGAGATATTGTGCTTTACTTTGTATTCTGGAAATAAAGTGATATTTATAACCTGATTAAACCTGGTTCTTAATGATAAGTTAAATTAAAGTGTGATAATTAAGCTGAGTTCCACAAGGTCTCTGATCGATAAAAGCACAGAGTTTGTCATCATCAAAAAGGGGAAATTTGTTGGTCCAAGTTCAGATGAAGTTTTGAAGATTGACAAAATGAACTCCGTCATGAACCAGGTCTATCATGTGAGATAGACACAGTGTTGATATACTTATACATGTGACGTACGTGTGAAGATAAGTCTCAAGGGTCAGCAATAATATCTTCTGAGTTGATCGAAAAGGTTGCACAGGATAAGGAGTTGAAGTCTCCTTATGTGAAGAGAACTACATCCGGATCAAGAATAAGGATTGGAGTTTGAATTGTTCTAGGACTCGAATTTGATAAAGGATCAGCAAGTCGAGTTTTAATCAAACTCTGATTACTAACTCTATGAATAATAATGATTGTTCTCTTTTATAGGTATTGCACAAGCGTAGAAGTGAAACTAAATTGAAGAGCAAAACAGCAAGGCGTTTTGCAAGCAATTTACGTGAGATTCAAGTGTGCATTCCTAAAGCTACTTGGACAAGATAGAAGAACCAATTCCATTGTGTCTTTCTTTTAATCTAGTTCAATTGTAGTAGGTGTTTTAATATTGTACATTTCAGCTTTCATAGAAGCAATTGTATTAGGTACTTTGAGTATTCAAGTTAGAGTTAACTTGAAAGTGTCGCAGCAGTTGAGGCTGTGTGCCACACTGGGATTAGAGGTTAATCCTTAGGTTTACAAAGAGTTTTGTAAATGCTGTTTTGGCTCAGTGATTTTAGTGAAAGTTTGGGAAAATCCTACTGAGTAGTAGGTCGTGGTTTTTTCACCTTTTGAGCCAGGTGTTTTCCACGTAAAAATCTTTGTGTTCTTTATTTTATGCACTCTTAATTCCGCAAACAGTCTTAGTAAGCACATCTGGAAGAACCAGGTTCTTCTAGTGCGAAAATTAGGTACCACACAAATCACCACCCCCCCCCCCCCCCGTGTGGTATTGACGTTTAGAACATCATTTTTTCCGTCAGATCAAAGAATAGTTCCAATATTCTAGGATTTGTCTATCACTCATCACTGTCAGAAAGAAAAATCATCCACCTCATTCAATATTGGGTGAAATATTCTCCTTATTTAGATAAATGCCATTTATTGTTATTTATTGCTTGATGTTCCTCTATTATTGCTCAAATCCTTCGGAATATTAAATGCGCATTGTAATTAATTCTCCACCAGCATTATCCCACGTTTTTCATATTAGCTAGTTCTAAATCTAGAGATATTATTATTAACTAGGTTTAACCCTTTATTACAGAAGATCTAATAGTTTAACGGAAGTTTATGCTTTTTGGTCAAACAATTTGGCGCTGTCTCACGTTTATGGAATGCAAAAGAGAAACCTGCAGTGCTTGATAGGAGTAACTCCCAGTACTAATCTTTCTAGTAAATGCACTTATCTAAGGTTGCGCACGGGCACTTACATCTAGATTTTGTGGAAGCAAATATAGTTTTGTTGGATAAACATAGTATAAAGGATGTAGTACAGATTCTTTTATTTTTCTCTTGTAAAAAAACATCACCTTTGAACACTTATACAGCTGCTGTGAAGGAGATTTTAAGGAATATTAGTTGCCTAGTGGTAACCTTGTTTCACTTAGAAGAAGCCCAAATGATATATGTGGACAATCTGTATTTCATTTAGACCGCTCGTGAATGGAGTATGTGTAATGATATTCAGAGTCAGTCAATGATAAAATGGAACTTCCTCCTCTCCAGCATCATTGTTAATTCTTGTCAGAAAATCAAAATCTATAAACCCAAATGTCTACCTGATCCGAGATTTTATGTTACAAAAGCAGAAACTAGATGTTATGAACAGTAAGAATAATCAGATAGAGAAAAAATGAAAACCTGAGACAGAAAAGTGTGTCTCTCTATGTCATTGGGTTCCTTGGCATTAATATACATGTCCCTTCCTCACATTTAAGTATCTTTACATTGCTCGCTTTAATCCACTGGTGTTCCTTCGTATAACTAAACGTGCTGTTCTCACTCCTACACCTTCGTAAGTGCTGTAATGGACTTTGAAGTCCTTGAGGATGTGGTATAGTCACCATACGTGTCTTCAGAGAGCATTGAATCTTCATTAGCTCTCCATCTTTGCAGGGCTTGAGGAAGGCTCATATTGAAGTCAATATTGAAACTATCATCTCCATTAGATGCAGTTGGAGTCCATTGCTCTACCAGAGGAGCTAAGACGTTTACTGCATGGCCCATATCTGGTCTCTGAGATGGTTCCCTAGCAGCACAATGTCCTGCTAGCTCTACTACTTTGCAGATGCTTTGGTAAGTTTCCTCGTCTGGATCCACGGATGGGTCTAGAATGTATCGAATGTTCTCTTTGTTCATTACCATCCTTCTAAACCAAGGGACTAAATGACTTCTGTCTTCGGGCAGGTTCTCATCTAGTGCTTTTCTGCCAGTGACCATCTCCATCAACATCACTCCAAATGCAAAGACATCAATTTTTGTAGTCACTCTTCCAGTGGCTAGTTTCAACAGAAAAAGATAATATCAGAAATTAATTGTGGATACTTAGCACGTGTAAACTCAACATGTATCAAGA
Organism: Nicotiana attenuata; assembly: GCF_001879085.1. Lineage (NCBI taxonomy): Eukaryota > Viridiplantae > Streptophyta > Magnoliopsida > Solanales > Solanaceae > Nicotiana > Nicotiana attenuata. Next base: position 170,559 of record NW_017671707.1, on the reverse strand, counting down.
ACATAAATAATCATATTCCTAATCAAACATGAATATCCAAAATACTTAGCTTGTTTTATTAGGGATAGTTAAGCTAGTCGTTGCTTAGTTCCTTTGTTTGTTCTGTGTGTGTTAGTGGTTTAAATTGAACTAGTTCATGCAATAGTAAAGGAGTGTTGTACATACAAGCATACTCTGGTGCAAGGTACCCAAAAGTTCCTGCTAGCTTCGTCTCAACGGAGTACTTCCCATCAGGTGCATTTTTAACCAATCCAAAATCGGCAACCTTAGCCCTCATGTCATCCCCAAGAAGTACGTTAGAAGGCTTTAGATCTCTATGTATGAAACTCTGTTGTGCCAAACCATGCAGATACTCGACCCCTCTGGCCACATCTAGTGCTATTATTAATCTTTGCTTCCAAGTGAGAGGTGGAAATCTCAAATGTTCGTGATCAAACAAGTGCTGGCCTAATGTCCCTTGTGGCATGTACTCATAAACTAAAAGCCTCTCATATCCATTGACGCAGAACCCATGAAGTGCAACTAAGTGTCTGTGCCTAACCTTTGTGAGTACTTCAATTTCAGCTTTGAATTCGTTCAGCCCCTTGTTACTAGCTATAGATGCTTCCATCCTCTTCACAGCAATCTCTGTCCCATCATGGAGTTTACCTTTGTAAACAATCCCAAAACCGCCACGTCCCAATATATTTTCTTCGTTGAAATTGTCTGTTGCCTCTCGCAGAAGTTCCACTGGGATGGTTACATTCCCACCATCATATATATAGATTTCACTATTTGCAGCACTACTTTGACTGGCCGTGCTTGGAATAGCACCATACCCATTCACATTTTTAGGGGAATTGTTCTTCAGTTTTTGCTCCTTGCCTGTCTTAACTTTACTCAATTTTGATTTCCCATTCCGCTTGTATTTATATATCACCAAGCACAAAACTAGGATTAAGATGATAGCAGCAATAACAATAGCAACAATCACCCACGTAGGGACAGAAGCTTTATGTGCACCTATTGTTGGAGAAGACGGATTATCTGTCCGACCAGACGAACTAGGACTTCCGGGTGGAGAAAATGGTGGCAAATCTTTCCCCGTAAATGGATTACCAGATGTTTTCACTATGACATCGGGACGAAATTTTGGTATCTTCCCAGAAATATTGTTGTTGGAAACATCCACAAGCTGCAGCTCTGGTAAACTGGTGAGGCTAGCTGGAATAGGACCAGTGAGGTTATTATCACTCATGACCAATTGTTTCAAAGCAGTGAGATTAGCAGCAGCAGGAGATATTGTACCAACCCAATTCTGTTTAGCAAAATTGATTACAATCACACTACCCTTAGGATCACATGTAACAAAGTCCCAACCTTTACAAGGATTATTACCTGCCCAAGACTCAGCCACTCTCATTGGATAACCCACAGCTCCAGCAACCTCAAGCAACACAGTTACCTGTGGATCACATGGTCCTGGACTAGGATTACAAAAATGGTTCATATTCCCAAGACTCACCTGAACACCTGTTTTAAACAACGGCATTGGGCCCATAAATATGTTATTTTGCAAAGACACATTAGCCAACTTAGGAAGGGAAGTTAAAGAAGCAGGAATCACCCCGGTCAAGGTATTATCGCGTAGTTGAAGATCGACCAAATTAGTACAAAGAGAAAGATCAGGAATTGGGCCCGAAAACTTATTAACATGGATCCAAACCTGAGTCAACTGTTCCATTGAACCAAGAACATCAATCCTACCTGAAAGCCCATTCTTTTGATTATTAAGCACCAAGTTTTTAATCCCAGATTTAGCAAAAGACGCCGGCAAAAACCCTGTTATGTTATTATACGAAAGCCTCACATTCTCCAAACTAGGGAACGACCCAAAAATATCTGGAATTTGACCCATGATATTAGCATTAGACGCTGAAAAATCAGCCAACGATGATGAGTCTGTTAAACTATTAGGTATCGTCCACGGAGGAAGACTGGGATTTTCATCAATGCTAAAATGTTCTAAACTCGTTAACCCTTTAAGGAAATTAGAAGGAACGGACGTAAAATTATTGTTATCAAGATGAACTTCTTGAAGAGAAGAAAGGTCTGATAAAGGAGGCAACGAACCATAAAGACGATTCCTTTGGAGATTAAGGGATTGAAGATTAGAAAGTTGGTTAAGATCTGGTGGTAATTCACCGGCAACAGATTTTGATATGAGGCTAATTGAAGAAACTCTGCCTGAAGAGTCACATGAAACGCCAGGCCATTTACATACGTTGGGACCTGACCAGCCGGCGGGAGTTGGCGTAAGAGATTTAGCCAATTTAGCCATGACGGCAGAATCACCGGCGGAGCCATCATCGGCGGAGGCAGTGGTGGCTATGAGGAGGAAGAAGAGGAGGTAGCAGAGGAGGATTAGTTCGAAAAATTTGTACTTTTTTTTGCCCATGGTGGCTACCTTTCTCTGTCACCTCATTGTTCCGATGATTAGGGTTTGTGAGAGAGGAGGAGAAAGAGGAGAGAAGGGTTTGGCTTTGTGTTGAATGCTTGAATTAAGGAAGGAAAGCAGAGAACGTATGGCATGGCGAGAGACCTCGTTTATGGCAAGTCTCCAAAACTTCCATAATTGCTTTTGGTAAAAGGAAGGCCAAATAAATATTTTTGAATATCCCTTATTCGATCTTTTTGGGATTTTCTCGCCTTTATTTAACTTTTGTTCTATTTAATTAAATTTTACAAGATGAAATTGATGGAGTATCATGTGATCCCAGTTTTGTGGGGTTTTGTAAACTTATTTTTAATTTTTCGATTTTATCTATTTTACTACACATAAAAAATTTAATTTTACACATAAAAAAATCTAAAGATTTTATAAATGACCATGAAAAAGCTCATTTCCTCTAATGGGGATCAAAGTTAAATATAGGACATGAAGGGACATTGGGTGAAGTTTATTTGATGTCATTTTCCCTAATTAATTGGGCCCTTTATTGATGACAAGGACGACATTGTACAGCTCGTCCGCGTGGATTTCACGATTGATGACGTGGAAAATAATGATTGGTTCCGTGGTACCTTTATTACGTTGGAGATCCGCGGTGGCTATTTTGGATCTGCTTTATATTTAGCGGAAGGAAAGAAAGAACAAGAGGAGATTCGCAGTGTGAAGAAACAGAATCGACAATGAAATTCAGCCCCGCATTCAATGCCGCTTCAGTTCTCTTTGTTCTTCTTCTTATTACCATAGGTAATCTCTTTGATACGACACGCTATTGATTTTTGTATCAGATCTGTTAATGCGATATTCAACGTGCTAAAATTCTTTTCTTTTCTTTTGAGCTAAAAATCAAATATTAAGTCAATAGGAATACTGTCAAATACGGTCTAAGTTCCGATTTGTATTTTCCAGTTACGGCTAAGAAGTCCGGTGATGTTACGGAATTGCAGATCGGTGTGAAGGTAAAACTTTTGGCATTTCTATTCTTCGATTCGTGCTACTTATAACTGATTAAAGAATGGACTGCGTTTTGTTTATATAGTATTAAGTTTCGTTTGTTTGAACTTCTTCAATTAAAGAACTCTCGATGATAATTGGACTATTGTATTTCAAGTTTCTTATATTTTCAATTTCTGAAGAGAGAAGCTCGCGTTGGAGGATACTAGAAGCTCTTGCTTCAGGCATAGTTATAGGTTGCAGGTATTTAATTAAAAATTTAAAAGGAGCATAGTCTTAGGTTGCACATGTCATTTCGTACAACATTCTGCTTTAGACTAATGATTTGAGAATTGAGTCATATTTGATCTATACTGTTAGCTTTAGCGGAATTGTATAGAGCGATTCTGCACACAGAGAGGGGGAGGGGGGGGGGGGAGGGGGTCTGTTTCTTTAATTGCTTCGACTGAATCCCCTCACCAAGTTTGAATATACATTAACTGTATACTCACACAGCTGAGTGGATAGAGAGCATGAAAAGCTAGTATCTTTTGGTGGTTCATAGCTATGACAAATAGTGTATTTGGCAGAGAACAATTGGTGAACAGGAGAAAAATAGATAAGCATTCTTTCGTTCTGTTACACGTCTCTTACATTTCATACTCATCCGTCATTTAAATATATTTTGTCATGCTATGGGATTTATATCTATGTTTTTGTCCCTCGCGGAGCATTGCATGTATTAGTGATCCAGCTTGCAGTTAAGTAACAGTGTTGCTGTGTCCATGAAATTGTGACCTACTTCTCCTTGAATGAAGTATGCATAAATTAATCAAACCCAGTGCCACAGCTACCTGGAGAAAAACATTGATTATTGTTACTCTCATAGGATCTCACTAACTATTTGTTCTCAATTGTTTCACTATATGATGTTATTAATAAATTCACTCTGCATTTGTAGAGTCATCACTCTTTTATGTTTCTCAATGTTGATTGTAGTGCTTGTAAATTGTGCACAAGTTCCTTCATTTGGTGATTCCATATTCTAAACTCTAACCTATTGTTTCTTGGTATGTTGCAGTTCAAGCCAAAATCTTGCGAACTTAAGGCTCACAAGGGTGATAGAGTCTCAGTACACTACAGTGTGAGTAGAAGTGCTGCTCTACTTAACTATTTAAAAGTTCCTAATTGTGGATGAAGGGAAAGTTGGCCACTAAGAATGAAGTGTTTCTAATTTATTGCAATCCCTAATGGTAGATAGTAAATTATTGTGTTTACTCCTTTAAGGCAATCCTTACTTAGCTTTATCCCAAAAAAAGGGCAATCCTTACATTGATTACTGGGTTTTTGTCAATTATGTTGGATTATATTCATGCGTATGGGTAGAAAATTGGAATGGGGTCTTGAGGTGAAAGATTTCATTTGATTATTCAGATTTTTTTACATAGTCCTTTTCTTTCCTTAAGACAAACTCAATCTCTACGAGAAGTTCTATCTCTTTCCTCAGTTATTAAGCTTCATTTTCCTTTCCTTGTTTCTAAAGTAGCTTTCTTCTTCTTTTTTTTCTCTAAAGAAAGCTTTGGAGGCAGGTCAATCATTTACACAATACATTTATTTGATAACATGCACATTTCAGCATTGGATTAAAAACACAATTTCTTTTATAAAAAATGAAAGCCTATAAATGCGTGGATCAGAAACATAATGATTGAAGGGGAAAAGGGCAAGCCAGGTCCTGTGCATTTCTCTTTCAGATTCCTTTTAGTTTGAATAGCGAACCAACTTAGGGGCACTTGAATGATCAAAAGAAAGTTAAAACTTTTCTCTTGATTGAACCATCCTCTCTCACTTGTCTTCATCTTGTTCCTGCTTGTTTCGTTCTGTTTCAACTTATGGCTTTGATAGCTTAGTTCATCTCAAATTAACTGTATGCATATGGGAAAGGCATTCCATGTCTTACAAAACTCACAAGGAACTTGGAGTAACGAATACATGCCAATCAGGAAGTATGAAGGAAATGTCATGTGACAAAGGAACGACGGCAGCATTAGCATTGACATATGTGATAAACATACGGGAAAGGATTGGGGAGGGAGGGTCAGTGGTTGAAATTAGGCAATCCAGTAAGGTTATTAATGACAATATTTTGCTGACTTCATCCATATTTAACGGGCATATTTATATTTAACGGGTATGCGCCAACACTTTAAACTGCAGAGCAGTTTCTTGTATTTTCTAAGTAAGAGGGGGGGTTGATTTAGGTTTGTTGAACTAGAGGTAATGTCCAAGTGATTTACCCTATATCTTAATGTGCCTGCAGGGAAAACTTACAGATGGAACTGTATTTGATTCCAGCTATGAGAGGAATGACCCCATTGAGTTTGAGCTTGGAAGTGGTCAAGTGATTAAAGGTTTGTGTTGCGTTCTTCTAATCAATACCCACTGTACATCATTTCTAATCCTTTGGAACTATGGCCCGTGTGAAATAATTACATTGGTGCATTTTCTGCTTTTATTTTTCTTCTTTGTTGGTTTCCCTCAATGATAACTGGCAGCAGTTGTGAGAGGCATATTAGGGACTAGAATCTCAGCGAAAAGTCAATGAGTTCTTGACAATGATAAGCGCTAATATTCGCACGCGGTAAATGGGTGTGTAGTGGTGACAAAACAAAAGATGGCTTATTGTTTTTGTCTCTTGCTTTTCAAGATCTAGTTCTTTTTTACTTTGTGGGAGCTTATGAATATACCTTGGACTGTAAAACTTTTTCCTTTGATATGCCAAAAAATCTTTCAGTTACAATACACCAAACTCGTTCCAAATATTGACATATAGGGGGGTGTCTTAACAAAAGAATTCTCTCTTACACCAAAGTGAAAGTTGAAAAAAAGAATAGCCTGGTTGTTATTTAGCTAGAGAAAAGAAAAAGAAAAAACAGCTTGAGATGTAAATAAAATCTGACAAACTGAAATCATAAAATTGTAAAAAGTGTGCGTCTCTTCAAATGTCTATCGGAAACAGCCTCTCTACCCCCCGGGTAGGGGTAAGGTCTGCGTATACACTCCCCTCCCCAGACCTACTTATGGGATTTTACTGGGTTGTTGTTGTGCGTCTCTTCAAAGATATGAGCCCTTTTAGGCCTTTGACTCCACATGGAGTATGAGAACCTTTTTTTATGTCCTTTTCTTCATGGTAACACATCTAATCCTCATGAAGTAAAGCAGTCTATAGTACGAATTCCTATAAGCTAGAATTATGTTTCCCTATTCTGAATTTCCTTCTATGTAATCATTAAATATGATGTCCACAGTGTCCCTTTTAAGGACATAGACAAATATAGATTTGTACTGTAGGTATATAGAATATTACTACTTTTTATGAAAATCACATTATGTGAATGACGGTAAGCTGTCCTCAAAGGGTTAGTTAACAAAAGAACAGAACAAGCCATTTGATAATGAATGTCGCCATGCAGGTTGGGATCAAGGACTTCTTGGAATGTGTGTGGGAGAGAAGCGAAAGTTGAAGATCCCCGCTAAACTTGGTTATGGTGAGAGTGGATCTCCACCAAAGATCCCAGGTAACTTCAGTTCTTCTTTAGTAACTTAAATTTTGCTTAATGCATTAGCTAAACCTACAGACCACAAGCTTTAAGCATTATCCTTTGGTACACTGGTCAACTATTTTCCGGTGTTTATTTCTAATTCTGAACAAATGGTTTTAATAGACTGCGGTTCAGTAGCCGTAAATGTACTGTCCTAAGTGGCATTTGTTCCATCTAATAAGGTTGCATTTGTTTTTGAGTTTTTGGAGAACTTGCAATAGGATTTTGCAAACATTTCTTGCAATTGTTTTTAGGTTTTCAAAAAGTGTTTGTTTGGTGACATTTTCTTCTCGGAATTTGCAAATTCTGGAGAAATGGGCAATTTTCCAGCTTGGAGATCTCTTTTTTTCTACTTCAAAAACTTGGAAATAAACAAAAATTCGAAAAAGTGTTCTAGAGTTTTGCCAAATATTGTAAAGGTCTTTCTTTGCCCAGAATGAACGGTCTTTGCCGGCGTTGCTTTTGATTTATATGTGATTCGCCACAGTAGCAAACATCGTAAAGGTTTTTCTTCAAAGTAATTTTGGGTCCGCTGTCTGGATTAATAACTGAATCCATCTCCATGATCCCTCTATATATAGAGAGACAGTGGGGGTTGGGGGAGGGGCAGTAGGCTGTATTCGTCATGCGGGTTTAATGCTGCTTAAGTTCATATGACGCAACATCTATCCTTTATCGAGAATATAGCTTTATTTTACTTTCTCCCTTTTTATGTATATTTTTCCTTTAGTTAGGCTAGAGTCGTATCTCAATATTTTCTTATCTGTTCAAACTTATAGGTGGTGCTACACTTGTCTTCGACACTGAGCTGGTTGCTGTAAATGGAAAGAAATCAGCAGCTGATAGTGAACTGTGATTTCACGATGTCTCTACACATTCTCCATTAGCTTAAGTTTGGAGGCGACTTCTAAGAATTTATTTTTAGGTTATCTAATAGTTATATTTGCTTCTTTTTGATAATTTAGATACTAAAGTATTGGCTGCTGGCAAAATGACACCTCAAGTGTGTTTCCTTTTGTCACTAGTTTTTTCCTCTGTTAAAGTTAAGTGGATGGACGATGAACTCCCAAGATGGTTTTGCCATCATCATTACTTTTAAATTCTGGTACCATTGATAGTTTTTTTCTTTTACTTTTCTACCTCAAAAGTATATGATAGTGGATACCAAGAACAGTCGCGGAGCTTTAAAGTATTTAACTAAGCTAGCGGTTGGGCATAGATTTTCAAATTTCTTTTGAAAGAACTGATTTGGTTGAAGTTTGGTTTGATGATGAAAATGTGTTTGGACATAAGTTTTCAAAACATATTTTACTTTTTTTTTTGAAAAAACATGAAACATGACTTATGCCCACAAGTTCTAAAAACTATCACAAATATCCAACAGAACCTTTATCAATAACATTCATAATATTATCGCAAACCATAGTCCTGAACATAAATAAATTTGGTACAAAATTATCATTTTTATAATGAACTACATAATACACAATCAGATTACCGAGAAGACGAAACAGCATTGTTATAAAATAATAAATGGTGGTCTCTTTTATAAAATACAAAGTTTGGGGCAATTTAAGAATAAAAGTAATAGTGATATTTTGGGCCAAAATCAGCTCTTGAGTTGGTTTTGGTTGAGTTTCGGGTTTTGGGAATTTGCCAAAATGTAGATAAAATTTATGACCAAATATGTATTTGACAAAAAAATCCCAAATATATTTTGACAAAATCTATGGCCAAACGCGTCCTAAAATTCTTGTCAAATTCCACGAGCATGTCAATGACTTCCTATGTGTAGTACTGCCTTCACCACATTTCCAATCCCACGCGGCAACACCCTCAAAATGACCAACCATGAATATAAGGTCATCCCAATTCGAATTTGGGGCACATATTTTCTTCTTGAGAGGATATCAACTAGACAAATACCTGAATGTTGTCTGACAACGTGCTTCTTCAAGTGGTTCAAAAATAATGTCCAAGTTTCTTGACTTTCATGGCACAAATAGCAAATGCGAGGGGAAATATGCTTCCATTAGCATCTACTGCAATGGTGATTAACAACTTAACATCATACTTTTCATAGACGACACTCATGTCTATGGATATTACCGGCCGACAATGCACAAAACCATCAATGGCTGGTTTAAATGACCAGAACACATATCCGAATATGAATTCTGGTATTCCCGAACTCCGCTTAAGCTTCAATTCAACAACAGTCCCGGGGTTAAAGTGTTGCAAAGCAGCCATGTACCTGGGTATAACGGCAAATGACTTATCCCAGTTACCATAAACAATCTCAAACGCACGTTTACACCCGAGAAATGCCTTTCTTTTAGTAATGGTACAGCCATATACCTAGTGTACAGATGTTATACACTCTTTAATCTTGTACCTTATGGACGATTCAATGTGTGGAATCAAGACAATAGAAATCAAGTTAAAAGGATTTCCACTGAATGTATCCATATCACAAGTGTGGGTGCCAATGTATTTCCCCACAATCCACATAATTATTTTCAACTTTCTCGCACGCAGTATCCATCCACAACGTTGAAACCATCTACGATAAATAACCTTATATACTTCCGGAGATGACTTATGAACCTCGATCTCACGACACTCTTTTATGCTGTATATTCACACGACCCTGCTAAGGCGCGCTTTATCAGCAAAAAGCATATTCTTTGACAACACCATTGGTCTAGATTCATCCCACATTGCTGTTCGAATGTCATCAAGATCCTTTATGAGGGCATCCACATTTGGCATACTGGGCAACTCATCAAGGTAGGGAATCACACTTAAATGAAAGGGCACATGGGACTCGTAGACTCTATGTCTAACAGGAGGTGGAGTCTGCATATATGGAGCATGCTCATTGGTGGCATCATGCTCCCTCGGCAAAATCAGGTTGCTCATTCTCATTCTCATCAGCAAAGCGTGTTTCCTCATCATCGTCGCCCTCATCAAGGAAGGGTGTATCATCTCCAGACTCATCAGTATTGTTGTCATAATCACTATCATCTTCCTAACTCTGTGAATATGCCAGATCCCGATTAAATATATCGTCTTCGGGCAATTGAGTAAGGACAGGACCTTCAAGTTGCTCGTTTTCACTACACAACCAATGAAATAATGAGTTTCTCAAATTCAACAAACATTATATATTAACTTTATCTCTTAACTTACAATTCATAATCTGTTGATATCCCGTGATGCACATTATCGAGTTGCTGATGACTCCCCGATGGACCACTATGATCCAAAACAACAAATATGGGCATATTCCAACTGTTTGTTGGTTCATAACTTGTAAAATTCATATCTAACCGGTAACCCTTTTGGAATATATGAGTATTACTACGAATATGATACATTAAAAAAACATAATAAGATAAAGGAAAATCGAAATTTACCACTCGGCGTGTGAATTATGTAAACTTAAGAGAAATTATGTCCTCGCTCCTCATTCGCCCGTGGAGATAAGTTTAGATCTGGCCAAAGCCTTTCAAACGGAATTTGTTCGGATAAAACTGCTCCAAAAATACCACCCGATGATTGAGGATTATCCCTATTTTGCGGAACCTTAATATTGCAAACGTCTTCAGACTTGACGTACATTTTTATCGTTTTTATCACAAGAAGTTCCCGGTGTTCATCCAGAGTCCTCAAAAATTCTTTCAGAGTTTCATCGTCTTCGATGTTAAACTCAGCATAGCAAACAACTCCTTTTGGAGTAAGAGAATATATGTATCTTCCGGTTACTTTAATATTAACCGAATGTTTCCTCACACTCATATTTTTACATAACAACGATACCAATCTATCGTATTCCAATGTAAGTGGTAACTTAACAATATACTGTGGAGAACAACTATATTGTACTGAGTTATTCTCCACGACAACCTCCCCACCTCCCCCTCCCAATATTATGCAACCTTATTTTTCGCTCTTCAGACATTATGGCAAAATGTAGAAAAAGTTAAGTAAACAAATATTTCGGAATGAGTAAAGGAAAATAAAAAGAATGCAGAAGACTGAATTTTTAAAAAAAGAATGAAACTCCTTAAATAAGCAAAAAAGTTGTGCGGGAGTACAATAATTGGAGGGTATAACGCATTAATTAAACGCTATATATATATATATATATATATATATATATATATATATATATATAGAGTAGTCAAGTTATGCACTATACCCACCAATTATAGTGGGTCAGCCAATTAAGAAGTACTGCATGAATGGCATGGGTTATGCCTTAACGGACTTCCGTTTCCGTTAAGGCATAGCCCATGCCATTCATGCACAATACATAAAATGATTCGCAGGTTATTTTTTTCACCTATTTTTATACTATAAATCCAAAAAAGCCACACTTTTGGTTTCGGACTCGAAATGAAACTTACATTGTGGTCAGTAACCTAAAATTTTCATCTTTCGGTTAACCCAGTAACTAGTTCACTGACATGTCCTATTTCACAAATCAACTCCATTTATGGTAGTAGTCAACACTGTGGGCCCTACTTCAAAGAACTGCCGTTAGATTTAGATCAAAGCTAACCCCTTATTTTTCGTCAAAATTCGAGATTCTCTAGAAGCGTCATTTACGATTGGTGACTCAAACTCAATCTACTAAAAAACCTTATTGGAAGTCTCTAGAACCTAAAGCCTATTGCACACTCTCTCCATTACACCATTAATTTAAGACCCATTCCTCCACGCCTTCACTGAGCAACGTCAATCATTCGAGATTCACTGCTTTATTGAGTTCCATAACTTCTCTTTCTGTGTGACTGAAGCATTTGTTTCGAATGGATGAGGATTTTGATATTCCGGCGATGGATGAGGACATGGATCTGCCGGATGAAAGTCCGATAATGAAAGTCGGCGAAGAGAAGGAGATCGGTAAAGAAGGTTTGAAGAAGAAGCTTGTTAAGGAAGGTGAAAAATGGGACACTCCTGAACCTGGAGATGAAGTCGAAGGTGAATTGATCTTAGTCTTAACAAAAACAAATTGTTTTCGATGCTGAATAATCTCATTTGTGCTCATATCTGTGATTTCAATTAATTCTCAGTTCATTATACTGGGACTCTGCTTGATGGGACCAAGTTCGATTCCAGTCGCGATAGGGGGACTCCTTTCAAGTTTACTCTCGGACAAGGTTAGAAAAACTTCCTCTACCTTTTTAACATTCATTGCTTTCTTTCTCGTAGACGAAGGTCTTTGATAGAATATTTGTAGTAAATCGACATTGTTAGTGAAATTTATTTGCCGTGTTATTATGTTTGCTTCTGCTTGAATGAAAATCAATGAGTTAAAGCATTTATTGTATTGAATATTAAATAAAAGTCCTCCAGTATTAAGAAATATGACTTCGTGTTAGTGCTGGACTTTCATGCGAGGTAACCTTGTGTCAAGCCATCAAGAGGGCCTGATTTGTCTAGTCTGACTAAATGTTCTTTATATTCCGTCCAGTGTTATTAAAAGCCATCCTGTTGTCCCCTCAATGTGAGGGGATATCCCATGCGCTTGGTCTAAATGTTTGCTTCAAACAATGATGCGAATGCTATCACTATAACTTTGAGTATGTGGACTAATATCATTATTGCATATTGGATATACAAATTAATTATCTTAATTGCAAGTTAATCATTATAGTACCAAGTTCACATATGTTTAGTATTTTTCCTAATGTTGTGATTGTGCGCTTCACTTCAAAGAATTGTTCTTTGATTTGCGACCAATGGACCTTGTGACCTTTTTGTGCTTTTCACTTTTAAAAATACTGAATACTGTCAGTTTTTTTTTTTCTTTCTCATTGATGTGCAAGGAGCTTGCACTGAGACGTGTATAATTGCGGAGTCTTATGAGAAGGTTTAAACTTTATGATTCGGAAGTTGTTAATGAGAATCTGAAATAGTTATACAGCAGCATGTATTTTGATGTTCACGCATATACAATATATCTGTGAGAGATTGAGAGCTGATACACACTCACATGTGCATGCATGTATATGTGTTTCCATGCATGTGTGTATTCGGAAAAGAATATGTGCAGTTGGATTTGTGAGTAAGCTATTCGTGATGTTGAATCTAGTTTCCTTCATAAGTTTACTAGTTATTGGAGATTATCGATTAATAAAAGCCTTACTAAAACCAAGAAGTGAAGACTTTTTCTTTATGAGGAACTGTCATGTAAGGACATATCTCTGTCTTGTAAATTAAGATAAGTGATATATTGTTGCATGTTTTGCTGATGCTGCTATCCTTTCCTCATAGGACAAGTAATTAAGGGATGGGATCAAGGTATTAAGACAATGAAAAAGGGTGAAAATGCCATTTTCACCATTCCTCCAGAGCTGGCTTATGGAGAGTCTGGTTCTCCTCCGACTATCCCTCCAAATGCCACTCTCCAATTTGATGTTGAACTGCTATCATGGGTGAGTGTAAAGGACATCTGCAAGGATGGTGGTATCTTCAAGAAGATCCTTACCGAGGGAGAGAAATGGGAAAACCCCAAGGATCTTGACGAAGTTCTAGGTATCTATTGTTTTTTAGTTTCATCAGAGGTCTGAGTGTATTTATGTACTGGAGCATTGAGTGAGCATTTCCTTTGATCTTTTTATTCAGTCAAGTATGAAGCTCGGCTTGAAGATGGCTCATTGATTGGAAAATCAGATGGAGTGGAGTTTGCTGTTCAGGAAGGTAACCCCTTGATTTCATAGTAGCACCTTGTTTGCTAGGTTTATAGATGCACTATCGTGCACTAACACTCTTATTGGGACAGGACACTTCTGCCCGGCTATTGCAAAGGCTGTGAAAACTATGAAGAAAGGAGAAAAAGTCCAGTTAACTGTGAAGCCACAATGTAAGTGGTTCTAAGAAACATTCTTGTATGTAGTTAAAGCTATGTCAATAACATGTCTAATTTGTTTTCTGCAGATGGCTTTGGGGAGAAAGGTAAAACTGCCTCTACTGATGGAGGAGCTGTCCCACCTAATGCTACTCTGCAAATTAACTTGGAGTTAGTCTCATGGAAGACTGTCTCAAGTGTCACTGATGATAAGAAAGTTATAAAGAAGATCTTGAAAGAAGGGGAAGGATATGAAAAACCCAATGAAGGAGCTGTGGTTAAATGTTCGTTACTCAGAACTAACTATTGTGTTTCAGACATCTGAATTTTTAATTTAAATACACAATAATGTGACTATTCCTTTGAATTGGCATCCTGTAGTGAAATTGATCGGCAAGCTGCAAGATGGCACAGTCTTTTTAAAGAAGGGCCACGATGGAGAAAATGAAGATGACCTTTTCGAGTTTAAGACAGATGAAGGTATGCATTCTGACTACTTCATTGTCATTATAATTTGGTGTTTTTCTTGGTTGTCTGTTATTCCTTATTTGATTGCACTCACTGCTGATCTGCCATGAACAGAACAAGTTATTGATGGGCTAGATAGAGCTGTCATGTCAATGAAGAAGGGTGAAGTGGCACTTCTCATAATTGCGCCCGAGTATGCCTTCGGTTCATCTGAATCAAAGCAAGAATTGGGTGTTGTTCCTCCCAATTCAACTGTGTATTATGAGGTTGAGCTTATTTCGTTTGTGAAGGTATGTTATATGACATAATTTTTCATATAATTCTAACTCTTTTCTGCCAGCCACCGATTGTATTTTCATATCTTTAATGTGGCCTGTAGGAAAAGGAATCATGGGATATGAATACCCCGGAGAAAATTGAGGCTGCTGGCAAAAAGAAAGAGGAAGGAAATGCGCTGTTTAAGGCTGGTAAATATGCAAGAGCATCAAAGAGATACGAAAAGGTATGTAAGTCATACGGTGCTCCTACTTAGTAAGTACTAATTAATTGCTGGGTTCTGATCCAGTTTTGCCTAACAGCAAAATTTTAAATAAAATGTGCAGGCTGCTAAATTTATTGAATATGATACTAACTTTAGCGAGGAGGAAAAGAAACAGTCAAAAGCTTTGAAGATCACTTGTAACTTAAATAATGCAGCTTGCAAGTTGAAACTGAAAGATTACAAGCAGGCGGAGAAGCTGTGTACCAAGGTTCCAATAGATTCAGAATACCCCTTCTGGCTTTTTCATTTTCGTTGACCCCGCTTTACCATTTTAATGATTCTGTGTCTTTAGGTGTTGGAGACCGAGAGTACAAATGTTAAAGCTCTTTACCGGAGAGCTCAAGCATATATTAACATGGTGGATTTTGATCTGGCTGAATTTGACATTAAAAAAGCTCTTGAGATTGATCCTGCAAACAGGTATAGTATTGTTTCTGCTGTACTTGGTGTCCAAATCTATTGCATTTCTTTCATGGTGTTGAAGGTTGTACCTTTTTTATGATGACAAGGGACGTGAAACTTGAATACAAAGCTCTGAAGGAGAAAGTTAAGGAATACAATAAGAAGGATGCGAAATTCTATGGGAACATGTTTTCCAAGTTAAATAAGTTGGATGTCAACTCAAATGTAAGTTTCAAGCTTTGTGATCTTTAGAGTCTATGGAGCTCCATCATGTTTGGTGACCAGTTCATGAAGCACTTGTCTTTTTGCAGAATTCTGCTTCCAAGGAACCACAGCCGATGAGCATAGATAGCAAGGCATGACTGTTATAAGCAGATCAGTATTATTTTTATGGCATCTTGTCGGTTGTGTAGTGCTGGATCTCTGATGCGGGAGAATTACACTGGGTTTATGGAATTAGTTTTTAGCTATGAAAAAAATTTAATCTCTTGTATGGAATTTAGCAGATTTTATTCGCTAAAAACTAGGAATTCGGAATTGCTGAGCTCGCCTAATATTGTCGAAATCATGGCAATTCTTCTACTTGCATGGGTTTTCAAGTTTGATGATAGTGTCAAAGCTAACTGATCTACATCTTCCTTTTAGACTTAATGTGTTGCTATCTTGATGGACCCTATAACACTGTTGTGATATACTAAGACAACGATTTAAAAGCCTGGCATCCCAACAGAACGCCACATTGCATATTCAACCCATTGGGAGGTCGCAATTGAAGTCATACTTTTCTTGAAAACTTGAGGGATAAAGTAAAACTTGTCCTTGACACTCCATGAGTGAACTAACAGCGACCAACAAATCAATTCTCTATATAGACATTATTTCGATCAAGCAATGCAACCAATGATATCAGATTAGAAGAATTCAGCTAGAATCCCATAACTCTTTCAACTAGAATGAATGGAACATAATAGTAACTTTCAAATAGACGCACTAACTATTACTACTTCAGCTGGCACGCACGGATTCAGCTAACTGGCGCAAGGGATGACTTAATCAGAGATGGAGAAGAAGATTAGAGTCAAGAAGAAAGGTGAAGATGAATAAGGTTTGAAGAAGTTCACGAGAATTTGCAGAAAAAGGAAGAAAACTGCAGAGACAACTGGGAGTTTTACCAGAATTGATTGTAGTTCATAATGCTGCCTGAGTGCCTTCTCTTCTCTACAGCATGGTATTTCGTTTAACTGAGATTAGTGAAACACTAATCCTGACCGTCCACTTGTATCATTGCAATCTTTCCTCTATTCCACTGGTCTCAGGACTGGGACCATGGGTCATGACAACCCCCAACCCATGAAATTGAAATATTTTTACAGCCATTCAAATACTATATTATATTTAAGACCATAAGTTTAAAAAAGAAATTGTTTTTAAACTCATGTTCGAATCAAACTACTCCACATAAATAGAAAAGGTTGGAATAGAATTGAAGACCCACTAAAACGCCAAGGCCAGCAACCCAAAGCTTAAATTGGATCATCTGTTCAATTGAAGCAATTCAAAGTTGCATAATACCCAATGTAGCTATGATCCAATTGTTTCAGAAAGTGCAAGATTGAATGGAATTTTGATGTGAGAGTTGTGGTTGCTGCAGACTGTCGTAAACCAGTTGCGCAATCTCATAGCAGAGAGGCAGAGACATAATACTACATCTCACTATTTCTAAGCATATACCAACAACATTATGCTAATGCTAAGCATAAACCAATAGTTTGATAATCCTCCTGATGTATGTTGAGTAAACCAACATTAATCTTATCAGTTAAACAGTAAAGTTAGCAAGGGGTAGCGAATTGTACTTTTTGACAGAGCTAATGTAAATTGGAATCAAATACTAGTAGGAAAGATAAGCAGTCAAATTTAGTAAAAGGGACATACTTTGAATTGTTGTCCCCTAATTATACCAGGAACTTAAGAACCTCCCTACTTCAAAAGAAAGATAAGCATCAAGGCAGGCATAGCATATCTGGTCATAGCTAAGCCAACGCTCACTCCAGATACTCAGAGTCACACTCTTAGGTTTTTCCATCTCTATTCCCACGATTTCCTTCACCAAATATTTGAGCCCAACATTACGAAGATTCTCATTCTCCAACTCCTCTGCCGCCCACCCCCGGAGATCAACCCTGTTCGACACTTGAAGTCCATAGTCGTCCCACAGCTTCTGCGCGTCATTATCAATACCAACCCCAACGAATATGTAGGCTTCGTTCTGGAGGAAGTTGCGGAGTAGGCGGGGGATACTGGGGGCGTGAAGAATTTGGTAAATAAGACAGCTTCTTCCGACACAGAGTTGGAGGGTGGCGACAGGGTTTTGTGAGTAGAAGTTTGGCTCCCACTCGATGTCAAGCCCGACAATCAAGCGGTGGAGACGGGATGCGTTTGCAGCTTCGGTGTTGTTGATCCATGTGCACACCATACCGGGATCACGAGTGACGACGGTTTTGATTTCGGTGTCGTCCAAATAGACATCGTAAAGTTTGTGACTGTTGAAGGTCAATTCATAGTCTCTGATCGTCACACGCATGGCGTTCAAAAGCAAGACCTAGACTCTCTCAGTTGTGAAATTTGGGCGTTAATGTCCGAGTAAGAAATAAATTTAGGGTTGTTAAATGATGGGTTGCGTGGCTTGATAGAGTTTGAACTGCTCTTGTTTTCCTTTTTTTTCTCTTTACAAAAACGATTCCTAGTTGGTTACTAAAATTTGTATCGCTACCGCATGAGTCATGACAAGAAAAACATTATTGGCTTTGGGAAAAAAAAACTTGACACCGATAAAATTTTATTGCTAATCTCATCGTCTCTTATGAAATATAACTCAAAGTAACAATATGGAACAAGGAAATACAAGTAATTTAGTAAAATATAAACAAGAAATGGAGATAGAGAAGGATGAGATTTTCTTCTTCAATTGTGTGTATTTTTCTATCTATTACAAGGCCTTTATATAGGCATGAAAAGTGAAGAAAAATATGACATTGAATATGTCATTAAGCATAGAAATATGTCATTAACCATGTGAGACGATATGTCATTAACCATTTGAGTAGATCATGGAGGAATAGTAGACATCCACCATAATTTGATTTTTCTTATAACACTCCCCCTTTGATGTCCATAGATAATGTGCCTCGTTAAAACCTTACTAGGAAAAAACCCTATGGGAAAAAAAATCCTAGTGGAGGAAAAAGAGTACACGTGTTTAGAAATACGCCTTTTGGTTGCCTTGCAAGGAAAATCCAGTGGGACAAAACCTTATAAGGGAAAAAGAGTACAATACGTATTAACTCCCCCTGATGAGAGCATCAAGTCACATCCTTGATCATTCACATCCCAATCTTAGTACACTAGTTTCTTGAAGGTGGACGTCGGTAGATATTTGGTGAACAAATCAGCCATATTATCACTTGAACGAATCTGTTGCACATTGATATCACTATTCTTTTGAAGATCATGTATGAAAAAGAACTTTGGTGAAATGTGCTTTGTCCTAGCTCCTTTTATGAATCCTCCCTTCAGTTGGGCTATGCATGTTGTATTGTCTTCGTACAAAATTGTGGGTAGTTTGTAACACTTCAAACCACATTTGTCTCTAATAAGATGTATTATAGACCTCAACCATACACATTCTCGACTTTCTTCATGAATAGCAATTATCTCAGCATGATTAGATGAAGTAGCCACGATTGATAGCTTAGTCGATTGTCAAGATATGGCAGTGCCTCAACATGTAAACACATAGTATGTTTGAGATCAAGCCTTGTGTGTGTCAGATAAATACCCCGCATCGGCATAACCAACAAGATCGGGATTGCAATCATTGCCATAAAATAAGCCCACATTGGTAGTCCCTTTTACATAACGCAATATGTATTTGATTTCATTCCAATGTCTCCTTGTAGGAGCAGAGCTATATCTTGCAAAGATATTAATTGAAAAAGTTATGTCACGCCTTGTAGTGTTAGCAAGATACATTAGTGCATCAATTGCACTAAGATATGGTACTTTATGACCAAGAAGTTCATTATTTCCATGAGTTCGAAATGGATCTTTATTTATATCGAGTGATCTCACAACCATCGGGGTACTCAATGGATGTGCTTTATCCATATAGAATCGCTTTAAAATCTTTTCAGTGTATGTTGACTGATGGACAAAAATTTCATCTTTCATATACTCAATTTGTAGACCAAGACAAATTTTATCTTTTCAAGATCTTTCATTTCAAATTCTTTCTTTAAACAGTCTACTGCTTTAGGAAGCTGCCCGGGAGTTCTAATGATATTTGAATCATCAATATACACGGCGATTATAACAAATTCAAATCCATATCTTTTTATAAAGACACAAAGACAAATTGAATTATCTTGTACCCTTTTTTCAACAAGTACTCTTTCGGGCGATTATACCACTTGCGCCCTAATTGTTTCAATCCATATAAGGATTATTGAAGCTTTATTTAATAAATTTCTTGGAAACCTTAATATGCTTCAGAACAATTAAATCCTTCAATGATTTTCATTATACGCATATCAAGTTTTTCATGTATTGCCAGATTAAAACCTGAAATGCCAGGATATTTACAAATCTTCTTGTGACACAAGTCGTCTTTATGTTTATCGACTTGTCTTTCTTCGCACAAGAACACATTTATACCTTAACTGGCTTTATACTTTCAGGTGTTGGGACTATCCGTCTAACTTCACATTTTTCAGGTGAAATCAATCTTGATTGCGTATTTTTTATTTTGGCCAATCATTTATATGTCTACATTCCATGACAGATTTGAGCTCAAGATCCTCGTCAATATTAATAATATTGTGCACTAAATTATATTAACAATATCGTTCTATCAATTTATGTCGGTTCCATTATTACCTAATAAAGACATAACTTATTGAGATCTCTTTATCTCATTGTTTTCTGGTACCTGAGCCTCTCCCATGAGGTGTTATGTCGTGGTGCTCTTCTAGACCACTTGCCTCCATATTATGACCATCTTGAATATTTGCCTCTCTTCTTCTTCGAGGAGTTTTATCTTTGGAACCGATTGGTGTGTTACGCTTCATGCGTGCCATAGACTTTGTCCCTTATGGACTTTATTCTATTTGGAGCATTAGCAGCTGAAATATGACATTTAGTTTTGGATCAGCAAATGCGTCTGGCAATAATTTGTAAATGAATTATCACTTGAACTTCAAGTTCATATTTTCTTGTACGAGGATCTATATGTATTCATAATAATTTATTTCACGTATCACTTTCTCAGATGCCCATTTTCTCCCCCTAATGTTGGGATCACCAACACATTTCTCAACCTTCTTTGGGAACCCATCTTTGTGCATTGTGGTGGCATAAATAAATCATATAGCACATCTATATTTCTATATAGAAATTATTTGGTTCCTGACCCTGAACCAATTGTGATATGGAGAAATTTTCATAACTTGGCTAGACGCGTACAAGTGATGTTGTATATTAAATAATACATCTCATACCACATTTCGTTTTTGGGAGTTTTTTTCTCATAACCAATGATTTAGCTATAATTGGAGGCATACAATTTTTGTTAAACCAACTTGGATTTAAACCAGTATTATCAAGATAAATCATCATAATTTATATTCTGGGACTGTGCTCTAATAATTTGAGCAAGTAATCTTGCAAAAGCCAAACTGCAAGTTGATAACAAATGCACATGTGACCATAGAATAGATGCATCTATTAAAATTATATAATAGTAAACGGTCCAATGGCAGGTGACGGGGCCCATATATTTATCATCTTTTATTCGTTTCAGAAATCAAGGGATCTAATCCCAACCTTAATTGGTATATCATGAGAATAAGCAGCACAAGAAAATTCTTGAAGAATCTTCTATTCTTCAATATATGCCAATGTAATTCTCAATTAATTTTTTGCATCATAATTGAACCGGGATGGTCAATTTGTCATGCCAACTAATATTTATTTTAGTAAACCTCTAGTTTACTTGTGGCATATGATTCAAGCATCATGCTTATATTTGTGTAGTACAAATAGAAAGAAAATCGGGTAACCTTTCGTATTTACCCAATATGATTATATAGAAATACGAGGATATTCAATCTTCCCACTACTAGAAATTGGGGCTATGGCAACGTTTCTTATTACAACGGATCTTTAACCGTTGCTATAGGGGGTGTATCGCAACGGTTTTAACCGTTACCAAAGGTTATTGGAACTATTAGGACACTTTAGCACCCAAACCGTTGCAATATCCTACGAACCGTTACAATAGATGTTTATATGGCAACAATTTCTATGACCGTGCTAATAAATCTATCTACTGTAACGGTTGATTAAAAAAATTCTCTATGGCAACGTTCATTAATTCCCTCTTTATTTTTCACCCAATTTTTCTACACTCGCTAAAATTATTTTTATATCTAATAAAATACTGATATCTAAATCCCTAATTTTAGTACAACCCCCACTCAGTCCTTCGGCTTTCTCTCCCAAAGATTAACAGACGCTTCTATCGTTCATCCGAAAATTACTAGGAGCCCATCCATCATCGGTGGCTGCTTTTCCCAAAATCCCCAAAAGTCAGTCTTTTGCCGTTATCGATCGAGGATGAATGTACACAGGTAGGTTACCTGGATTGATGCTTCCATGTCTATACCTAGAATGGTAATTCACATATTTACTTCGTCTTCTTTGTAGAGCTTGAAATGTTAAATATGGTCCCATCTATGCCTAAACAGTAATTTATAGATTTACTTCATCCTCTTTGTAGAGATTTCAAAGTTTGCAACATGCTAAAATTTATTTTTTTCCCTTTCCTAATGACGTGATGCAAGCTTTGCATTCAGATCCTATGGTTGCAAATATTGCAGGGTAATATTTTTACCCTAATCCTTTAGGGTTTCTCCAATTGGTGTTCGAGTTTATGGTCAGAGAATCGAATGACAAGTTGGAAATCGAAGAGCCCTCATTCTTTCTTGTTCAACTTATTAATTTCTTCCTTCCTTAAAGCGGTGAGTATTTTCTCCTGAAGCTTTGATTCTAAGTTAGAGATCTATTAGGATCTTTTTGTACCGTAATTCCTCCATTTTGCTCTCGATTTTATGAGAAAAATAAAAAAAATCATTCTAATTTAATCCTATTTTCTATTGTGAAGGTCGCATATTTTCCCCTTTGAAGCAGAGTAGCAGCAGTTTGCTTTGTATTTAACGAGCAATTTGCTTCTATAGTCTTAAATCCCGCCCTAGATCGAAGGGATAAAGTTTAAATTTAGATATAATTTTGCCTTTTTCTTTCTGAAATCCCAGTTAAGTCGGGTTAAAATGAAAAAGTTATTACTATGTTTTATGTGTTTTTTACGTCTCGGTTTCCCGTAATTCTTCCATCTAATGTTATAATTCTTGAACTAAATTAACCTTGTGATTGCCGTGATTTTGGTTTCACGGAGAGCAGAATATAAGTAGTTCCTGGTTTGAATTACTTACAGTTCATCAGAATATATGTTTTATCTTCTTAGCAGGGCTTGTCTCAAATCACAACCAAATCATATAGCCACTTCTCATCATCATCATCCTCTTCAGTGTAAAGCTGTTGAGCTATGTTTTAATGTGGCACTTAATAGGCTTCCAACAAGTCCTGGTCCACTCCTTCATGGCCAACCTTATTTGTCTAATGCTTTCATTGCTGCACTAAAAAGAGCACAAGCTCATCAGAGAAGAGGCTGCACAGAACAACAACAATAGCAGCCTCTTCTGGCTATTAAGGTCGAGTTAGAGCAGTTTATTTTGTACATTTTAGATGACCCTAGTGTTAGTAGGGTTATGAGAGAAGCTGGTTTCTCTAGCACTTCCATTAAAAGCATAAAAACATGCACGATGTTGATGAAAATGAACTCGCTTACTTCCTCGCCAAACATTTGGTCAAAAAAATAGGTCAAATACGATAAAATTCATCAACCAACACAAAGCAAATAATTGAAAAAACTACAACATTTCTCTAAAATAAAATTATTTTGGAACATTAGGAATCAACTTCTTATGTTTCTTCAGTCTTTCGGTGCTACAATAGTAACCTTGCTGGGATTAACTCTACACTTAGCTCTACTGATTCTTACTCAAAAATTCTTAGCTAGAATATAAAAGAAAAAGCCTTTTAACATTTATGTTTATATTGTATAAGATAAATTCTGGATTTCCTTCTCAGAAAAATAAGTTTTAGATTTCGAAATTCTTTCTTGTTCAAAGATTGTGTGGTTCAGAATGTTACACTGAATCTGGTTGGAATATTCAGTTAATAAGGGATTTTAATGATTGGAAAAATATGAGATTTGTCAGTTGTTAGCTATTTTAAAACTCCAATATGTTTCACGAATTGGTTTTAAGGTCAGTGTGGGCTGCTACCAAAAGTGTGCTGATTGATTTATTTATTTGCAGAAAACGTCCAAAACCAATACCGAGAATCGAAAAAAGTTGAGGTATCCACATACTGTTTGCAAAAAGTTATGCTCTAATCCGCGAGGTTTGATGTTTTCTCTCTTTTTTTTAAAACTATGAACTTGCTAACTTTGCATAAAAAGATTCATATACCAACTTTTATGTATCTAGGGAAAAAAGAAGGAAATCGTTGTCACACCTCCTTTTTTTACCTACACCTGTGAGGGTGTAAAGGAGTTTTTCCAATTAAAGGACAGTCGGAACGGGATTTATTATTAATATTCAGAGTCGCCACTTAGGAGATTAATGGTGTCCCAAGTCACCGGTTGAATCCCGATCCGAGGAAATTATGACTCTGTTAACAGTCCGCGAACCAGAACTCCAAGTAAGGAATTCTGTTAACCCGGGAGAAGGTATTAGGCATTCCCGGATTCCGTGGTTCTAGCACGGTCGCTCAACTGTTGTATTTGCTTTTATCTGATTTTAAAACATATTCTAACCTATGTGCCCTTTATTTTAACCGCTTTTACTTTATGTCTTTTAATAAGAATTGCAATATCGTGAAAATGTATCTTGAACCACGCTACACCAGTGCACCCGTGGCTTTTGACGCATTTCGACTCCGTTGAGATTTAGATTTGGGTCACATAAATGTGCACCCGTATTTAAGAAAGTAATATTATTAAAATACGCGCCTAAAGCAACCACGCGTCTTGGCTTTGCGAGGGCCATGAAATTTTGCTAAATGGCACGCCTCGGATTCTAATTGTTTTAAAAGAAATATTTGAACGGGGCCAAGCATCTGAGATTTTANGAAGATATGGAGTTGAAGAAGAAGATGGGGAGGTTCATCCAAAACGGGTCCTAACTCGCCACTCTCAAAACCACTAATGAAAAGCTGGTTAATCGACTCATGAGTATCACGAGGGGTAGCAGCATCATCATCAGAGACGAGATTAACAGGCCCGGTAGGAGAAAGATGATGAGAAACTTCAGCTTCATCAGAGACGATACGTCTCCGAACTCTTGGCCTTTTCACCAAGGAACCATCCTCCTCTTCTTCATCGGAGCTATCATCGACTGTGGTTTTTCTTTTCAGAAGAATATCCTGAGCACTTTCTAAAGAAAGTTGGGTTCCTAAACGAGAAGCTGCAACTGCTTCAGCAGTAACACCTCGAATAGCAAAACCTGACAAAGAGAAAATTGAAAGTTAAGGCAATAAAGAGAAAAATCTTACATACGAGAAAGACAAAAACTCATACCGTGAGTCTTTACTTTCCAACCATGACGATTGGAAATAAATTTCCAAGACCTAGCCTCCATAGGAGCGATCTTCAACAATTTATCTACCCAACCACGAAAATTAGGAATGTTCTCCACAACTCCCATGGTTGCTAAAAAAAAGAGAAACAAAGTTAAAGAAATTTGTAAATTCGACAGAAAGAGGTACGGGAGAGATGAGAGACTTACGTGCAAAGTTCCACTTCTCAGGGAAGGGAACGTTTTGTTCACCCACTAAACCAACTGTGGGAGCAGCAACAAATCGGGCATACCAGCCACGATCCTTATCATCTTCTGGGCTTACCAGAACCCTCTTACTCCTAGCCACTAAGGTAAAGACGCCATTACGAAAAAGTCTAAGGGAGTATAGATGAATTAGGTGGGAGAAGGTGAAATCAACGTTTGCCAAATTGGCCAGATGCCTTAAGCAAGCAACAGCCCTCCATACAAGCGGGCCAACCTGTGTTAAACAAACTTTGAAGAAACGACAGAAATCGAGAATTACTGGGTCGATAGCTGGTTTAAACCCAAGAGTAAAAGGGTATGTGTAAACGAAAGAGAATCCAGTCATATATGAAGTAATCCTCTGATTTGGATTGGGGATTACAATGGGAAAATCGTTACTCCAGTGATAATCTTTGTGAACTATGGGAGCTAAAATCTCTGTAATCATAGTGGGGTAAGCATCAACACGATCCAAACCAGAAATTTGGGTCTGAAGTGATTGTCTATCATGCTGAAAAGATAAATCGTTAGGGACTATTTCTTCTACCAAGGGTTCCTGTAATGGTTCAGAGGCCTCCTTGTTCTTAGAAGATGATTTTTGAGTAAAAGAACCTCTAGTTCTAGAGGAAGAACCAGGGCTAGGAGAAGGCATGGCAGAACTACCACCACGAGAGGATCCTAAGCTACGAAGTCTCCCACCTCTTCTATGTCTAACAGGGGCATTGGGAAAATTGTCTAAAATAGAAACTCTCTTAGGGTTAGGGTTCGAAGAAGACATGATGAAGAAGAAAAAGAAGTAAACAGAGATTCGCACAATTCAAGTGTTCAAGGAAAAAGTTAAATGTGGTAAAAGGTGAAAGGAAAAATTGAATTTATACTGATGGGCGACCGTCAAAAGTAAAAACGCAGTAATGGAAGGATCACAATAATGGTAACTGATACTTCATGAACAGTGGAGCCGAAAAGACAGCCTAAAAAAGTGTTGTAAATTGTGGAACCAATAAGAAGATGACACGTGTCTAAAGCATTAAATGGAAGTGATAATTAAAGCGTCAACTCTGTCAGAACATTAACGGTGACAAAAATTCTCCTTTAATGAATTCCACTTCCCAAATATTCAAACTGACGAATAAATGAAAAGTGGGGGGACTATCTGTATTGGGGAAAATTGTATTTATATATATGGTGACGTGTCATGGCACGTAGACTGATCAAGCAGTCAAAGAATTAAGGTTGGTTAACAGACACGAGCAACAATAGATACGAGCAAGTTAAATGAAGAAGGCACGAGCAGTCATATAAATAATTCAATGTTCGTACCTATTTAAGACATTCAAAGGTCAAAGATTGAGAAGAGACAAAGGAATGAATCTGACAGCAAAAAAGAGCCCAGATACAACATTTAATGAGTATTAAATACTAGAAACGTTAGAGAATATGTATTTAATGTATATGATTGCATAACGTAACATTTAAGGTCATTAAATTACCCATAATTGTCTTATTATGACAAAGGGAAAGACTGTATTCCCAAAACAGCTATAAAAGGGAAAGTCACAAACAACTGTAAAGACACAAAAAAATACTATTGGAATATACTTTGTTTTATTTGCTTTCTGATTATATTATTTAAAATCTCTTTCTTATATACTTTTTCGATTATCAGTAACCCGAGTTATTCTAAATTCAAACTTTGACCTAAAATCTAATTTTTTGTTAAACACCAAGTAAATTTGGCGCCATTTAGCGCCAATATATTACCTGGGGATTTATTTTCGAAAATAATTCTCAAGTATTATTTTCGTAGGTAATACCGTAGATAAACAATAACAAGATTGAAAATTTTGTTTCCTTTATGGATTCGTAGAAAATTTCTCAGGTAACAATACTTGCGGATTTAGCTAGGGATTATTTCTTGGGAATTTACCTGGGGATATTATTACTTGGGAAATTACCTGGGGATTTTTTTATTGCGATACTAGTTGGGGATTATTTCTTGAGAATTTACCGGGATGTTATTACCTAGGGAATTACCTGGGGATTTTGTTGTTGCTATATGTCACGACCCAAAATCCACTAAGGGTCGTCATGGCGCCGGACACCACTGTCGGGCAAGCCAACACAAAGAAGTTAATTCAATTCCCATTTTAGTATATATTGAAATCACTTTTCTTTTATACATTAAACAATAAATAATGAATTTCACTACTAGAAATTGGGGCTATGGAAACGTTTCTTATTGCAACGGATCTTTAACCGTTGCTATAGGGGGTGTATCGCAACGGTTTTAACCGTTACCAAAGGTTATTGGAACTATTAGGATACTTTAGCACCCAAACCGTTGCAATATCCTACGAATCGTTACAATAGATGTTTATATGGAAACAATTTCTATGACCGTGCCAATAAATCTATCTACTGTAACGGTTGATTAAAAAAAATTCTCTATGGCAACGTTCATTAATTCCCTCTTTATTTTTCACCCAATTTTTCTGCACTCGCTAAAATTATTTTTATATCTAATAAAATACTGATATCTAAATCCCTAATTTTAGTACAACCCCCACTCAGTCCTTCGACATTCTCTCCCAAAGATTAACAGACGCCTCTATCGTTCATCCGGAAATTACTAGGAGCCCATCCATCATCGGTGGCTGCTTTTCCCAAAATCCCCAAAAGTCAGTCTTTTGCCGTTATCGATCGAGGATGAATGTACACAGGTAGGTTACCTGGATTGATGCTTCCATGTCTATACCTAGAATGGTAATTCACATATTTACTTCGTCTTCAATTTATAGATTTACTTCATCCTCTTTGTAGAGATTTCAAAGTTTGCAATATGCTAAAATTGATTTTTTTTCCCTTTCCTAATAACGTGATGCAGGCTTTGCATTCAGATCCTATGGTTGCAAATATTGCAGGGTAATATTTTTACCCTAATCCTTTAGGGTTTCTCCAATTGGTGTTCGAGTTTATGGTCAGAGAATCGAATGACAAGTTGGAAATCGAAGAGCCCTCATTCTTTCTTGTTCAACTTATTAATTTCTTCCTTCCTTAAAGCGGTGAGTATTTTCTTTTGGTTCTAAGTTAGAGATCTATTAGGATCTTTTTGTACCGTAATTCCTCCATTTTTGCTCTCGATTTTATGAGAAAAATTAAAAAAATCATTCTAATTTAATCTTATTTTCTATTGTAAAGGTCGCATATTTTCCCCTTTGAAGCAGAGTAGCAGCAGTTTGCTTTGTATTTAACGAGCAATTTGCTTCTATAGTTTTAAATCCCGCCCTAGATCGAAGGGATAAAGTTTAAATTTAGATATAATTTTGCCTTTTTCTTTCTGAACTCCCAGTTAAGTCGGGTTAAAATGAAAAAGCTATTACTATGTTTTATGTGTTTTTTACGTCTCGGTTTCCTGTAATTCTTCCATCTAATATTATAATTCTTGAACTAAATTAACCTTGTGATTGCCGTGATTTTGGTTTCACGGAGAGCAGAATATAAGTAGTTCCTGGTTTGAATTACTTACAGTTCATCAGAATATATGTTTTATCGTCTTAGCAGGGCTTGTCTCAAATCACAACCAAATCATATAGCCACTTCTCATCATCATCATCATCTTCAGTGTAGAGATGTTGAGCTATGTTTTAATGTGGCACTTAATAGGCTTCCAACAAGTCCTGGTCCACTCCTTCATGGCCAGCCTTGTTTGTCTAATGCTTTCATTGCTGCACTCAAAAGAGCACAAGCTCATCAGAGAAGAGGCTGCATAGAACAACAGCAATAGCAGCCTCTTCTGGCTATTAAGGTCGAGTTAGAGCAGTTAATTTTGTACATTTTAGATGACCCTATGAGAGAAGCTGGTTTCTCTAGCACTTCAATTAAAAGCATAAAAACATGCACGACGTTGATGAAAATGAACTCGCTTACTTCCTCGCCAAACATTTGGTCAAGAAAAATAGGTCAAATACGATAAAATTCATCAACCAACACAAAGCAAATAATTGTAAAAACTACAACATTTCTCTAAAAGAAAATTATTTTGGAACATTAGGAATCAACTTCTTATGTTTCTTCAGTCTTTCGGTGCTACAATAGTAACCTTGTTGGGATTTACTCTACACCTAGCTCTACTGATTCTTACTCAAAATTGCTTAGCTAGAATATAAAAGAAAAAGCCTTTTAACATTTATGTTTATATTGTATAAGATAAATTCTGGATTTCCTTCTCAGAAAAATAAGTTTTAGATTTCGAAATTCTTTCTTGTTCAAAGATTGTGTGGTTCAGAATGTTACCCTGAATCTGGTTGGAATATTCAGTTAATAAGGGATTTTAAAGATTAGAAAAATATGAGACTGGTCAGTTGTTAGCTATTTTAAAACTCCAATATGTTTCACGAATTGGTTTTAAGGTCAGTGTGGGCTGCTACCAAAAGTGTGCTGATTGATTTATTTATTTGCAGAAAACGTCCAAAACCAATACCGAGAATCAAAAAAAGTTGAGGTATCCACATACTGTTTGCAAAAAGTTATGCTCTAATCCGCGAGGTTTGATGTTTTCTCTCTTTTTTTTTAAAACTATGAACTTGCTAACTTTGCATAAAAAGATTCATATACCAACTTTTATGTATCTAAGGAAAAAAGAAGGAAATCGTTGATACTTCGGATACTCTATCAAGTAAGGACATCTTTGTGCCTACAAGAAAAAGAAAACATGGTTGAGTATACAAAGGCTCATATGAGAATACAATTAGTAAAACTGTGATAAATTTCTAATTTGATGTTTGCTGTGATTTTTAGTATGGTTTACTGTTTTGTACTCGTCGGCTCTTTAAATATGTGATGCAGTAAAAGATTTTCCTTCTAGCAATACACTAAATAGTTCATATATCGCCTTTCTGCCATGTGCAGAGGTCTCTTTGAGTATTCTAAAATATATGACCTTTAGTATCTATAATCTAAGAGGTCTGTGCACATATCTGATAAGGGAAAGGCACTTGTTATCTATTATATAATTATGAATCGCACCATGGTTTGATGGTAGTTATTTAAGACTGTTTGTTGCTCTTTAGCATATGGTATCCATATCTTTGTGTATTGCTTTGGTGTCATGCCTGAAAATGAACTCATATTTTACTGTAGCTCATCTAAAAGTTTACTAGAATCAGGCTTGCTCCCCTCTTTTGAAGGAGTGAAATATGTGGTTTCTATCAATGTTTTGTCATGTACATGGTTACCATTGAAAATATATTCATGTCATTTAAGTTGGATTTAGATCCAACTACTTGGAAGAAATGGACAACACAAGTTCTTGTCTTGTGTACTCTCTTTATGCACAAATAGCTTTAGAAGTTTGAATATTGACGTTTCATGTCATTTATCCATTTTGAATATTGACGTTTCATTTCTTCCATTTTGTTCATAAAGATGATAGGAAAACAATGAGTAATTAGCTGATGTCCATTATCACATGCTTACTTCTTTCGGTAATCTATTAAGTTAATTTGTTCTTAATTATTGACTCAATTTTATTTTCTTAACTCTTTTCTCTTGCATTAGTTTCCATTTGTTTGTAGTCTGAAATGGTGAGAATACAATCAACTCAAGAAAGTGAAGATGACAGTGATTAAGTTGACGCTTTTGCATCAGTCATGCGACCTGAGCATCCGGTCGCAAAAAATTGTATGGTCGAGGAGTTACCAAGACTGTCTTAAAAAAGAAAATAAGAGATTCTAGATCCTCTGTAGATGCTACTGATGGGACGATGCAACAAAAAAAAAAAAAGAGGAAATGGAAGAGAGGATGCAACAAAGAATGAAGGAAAAGATCAATCGTCAGCAGTAACAATCAAGGTCAGTCCGTACCAAGTGTTACACCTCTTCTCTTTCTTCTTCTTCTCCTATTTTTTTATGTGTTTGGGAAGGAGAATTGCTGCATTTTGCAGCAGCTTTGGGAAGGTTAATTTTTACAGCTGTTTTAGTGCATTTTTGGGTGATATTTGCAGTTGCTTTGCTGCATTTTTGGGTAATGTTTACAGCTATTTTGCTGTGTTTTTAGCACCTTTTCAGCTGCATTTTAATGAAGGTTTCTGCTGATTTTTTTATGGAGTTCCTAATGGAGGTTTCTGTGTTTTTACCTGCTGTTCTCTTGCTCACCTAGGCATGTAATAATTGTATAACAAAGAACAATCTAGGCATGTTCTGGTTTTGACTGTCATATGATAACCAAATGAAAGTCCTTATTACAAAAGTCATGTTTGATGTGGAACAAAATTTATTTCTGCTGAATGTGCATATTATTTTGTGACCAAGTTCTTCCTCATTCTTTCAAAGTAGAAGAATCTATGGCCAAACATCTCACTGCTATAGCAATTGATTAAACGTGCTTTGGTTACTAATTTATCTCGATTTACCATTAGATTAGGTAACTAGATAACTCTTAGCTTATACTTACATTATGAAACTACCAAGGCACTTAGTTATAATTTACTAACAAATCATTTGATCATGTCTACTTAGTTATAATTTCACTCAACTCTGGGTTACAGAAACTTTGTCACTTCTTGGTGTCACTCCATTTGTCCTTTTTTTTTGGAATTTCTATGGACATAACTATCAAGAACAAAGTATTTGGTTCAGTCAAAGCAACATCATATATAGTGAAGAACTGAAAATGATATCTGCTCTTCTTTTTCTTTGATTTTTGCTCTATTCATATAGATATGCTTGCTCATTATTTAATTGAAACTCAATTAGATCTTGCAACTGATCTAGTTGATGTCATGTTCTTATTTTTGTTGCCTTTTTTTTTTTACAATGCTCTGGTGCAGCTTGTCCATTTTAAGAGTTGTATGTTAATTTCTCTTGAAGGATGCTAACTTTATTTATAATCTTTTGTAAAGGTGGAGTAGATGAAGAAATGAAAGACGGAGGCAATGAAGATCTAGACCTTAAGAAGAATTTTGAATTATTGTGGATGCATGGTCTAGGATTAATGTTTGTTATCAACATTTGAAACTTACTTCTAACTCTTGAAATGTAAAGCGTTGCTATTGGGGTAGAACATTTAACTTTTATGTATATTATTAGCTTGTTGGACAATTTAGATTATGGATAGTTTTATTTTGTTATTTATATAATTTTTGGTGATTTATGATTTATTGTATATGTAAATATTTATTTACAACAAGGGCTATATTTTCGTTTCAATTAATCTGTTACAATAGCCTACTAGAACCGTTGCCATAGGAGTCATGTGACATTCCAATAGATAATGCAAACGTTGCAGCAGGACCTACAAACCGTTCCAAAATGAGCTACAAATCGTTGCAATAGGTAGTTCAAACCGTTGCAATAGCTGGAAGAAATCGTTCACATAGTCATATATAGTCGTAACAATAGCTTACATAACCGTTGCCTAAACGATTTGGTAACGGTTATTGACCGTTGCATTAAATGTTATGGTAACGGATTTTAACCGTTGCAGTTGATAAGCATAGTCGTTCCGACAGGGAGACGGAAAACCGTTGCGATAGACCACACTATAGCAATGATTCTATTGGCACGCGAGCTGGTGGAACGGGCGCACAACTGTTGCGATAGCTCTATGGCAACGGTTTACCAATCTGTTGCAACGGTTTTCCATGCGTTGCTATAGGCACATTCTCCAGTAGTGTTTGCTGAAATAATAATGGTGTCTTTAACAATTCCTGAATACTGAATACACCCATAATCATCCCAGAACCCGGTGTCACAAGTGCATGAGCAATTTCTAGGAAAAACAAGGTATAATACAATAATTGTCCGGAATACAAATTGGACAGGAAGTAAAATACAATACGCTGAAAGAGACTATACTAGCTTCGAGTCGCCTCGAGAAATGCAGCTCACCTAGTCTCCGTATCATGCATGCTGCTACGCCCAGTGGGCCACTAGAATCATGTGTGCCTGTGCAACAAAAATGCACAGCAAGTGTAGCATGAGTACGAAAACAACGTGTACTCAGTAAGTATCCTGCCTAATCTCGAAGAAGTAGAGACGAGAGGTCAACTTCGATACTTATTAGTGGTCCAATAATGATACACAATTAATATAAATAAAATCCAAGATTTTTTATAAAGCATGGTCGTAACTCAACAGAATGAAACAAGTAATCAATTCCTTTATTCAAAGGGAAATTTCCAAATTTCGTTTTCATCAATTATACATTTATTCTCAAGTCAGGGAGTGACAATATCAACTTCAATGAATTTCAAGGCAAGCAATACATGCATGCGCAACTCATGCCGAGGTCGTACGGCCCGATCCAATAATATTTAAAATGTGCACGGCCAGAGGGTCGAATGGCGCGAACCATAGATGCATCTATTACCCCTCTCGCAAATCATACATGCGACGCGGTCAAACACAAATAAACAATCACCCTGCTTGCAAATCATACATGCGAAGCTGGTACACATGGAATCACATATTCAAACAGTCGATCAAGACTTCATCTAGGGTACAATTGTTCAAGGAGGTGTACATTTCTCTTTTACAAGTCAAGAAAATGAAGTTTAACTCTTTTAGAAAATCATTTGCCTCTTCGATATGATTTAAGCAAATTAAGCCATCAATATAGTTACAATTATTACAAGTAAGCATGTTTTTGGGTCTTAGACTACCCGGACATAGGCATAATAGTAGCTACGCACGGACTCTCATCACCTCGAGCGTACGTAGCCCGCACAAATAGCAGCACATATGTTCAATTAATTCACCTATGCGGACAATTCCCTCTTACAAGGTTAGAAAGGAGACTCACCTCGCTCAGAAGTTCCATAACCGGCAATCCACGCCCTTTCGAGGACTCAAATCGATGCAAAATGCTCCAACACTAGCCAATAATTATGTAAACCCATTAATATGAGATCAAATACTCATTATAATCCAATTTATAACAATTGCTAACCCTGATTGAAAGTTTGACAAAAACACTCTCGGGCCCACGTGCCCGGATTCCGAAATTTTTCGAAGCTAAACTTTACCCATAACATCACGAACTCAAATATATAATTAATTCTCAATTCCATTACCAAAATCGTGGTCAAAATCCATGAAATCCAAAATTTCTAGGTTTTCCTCAACCCCCAAATTCTACCAATTTACATGCTAAAACCCATACATAATCAATGTATTTAACTCAAGATACGTGGGGTTAGCTTACCTTATTGTTGATGATGAAAAACCCCCATTTGATGCTCTCCAAATCGCCCACACCAACCGAAAATGGGAGAAAAATGACCATCTCCCATTTTTTAATTGAACACACTGCCTCCAGCATTTCCGCACATGCGGAAATTTCCATTGCAGGTGCGGTCTCAGCCAACTTGCTCAAGTCAGCTTCTGCGGAGCCAGGACCGCTTCTGCGGAAGGCTCGTCGCACCTGCGCCCCCAGCCAAGCCCAGCCATTTTTCGCTTCTGCGGCTCCGCACCTGCAGCCCAAGTCTCGCAGGTGCGGTTACACCAGCAACCAGCTACTTCAGTTCTTCCTCCAAATTCCAAATCGATCCGTTAACCATCTGGAATCCACCCGAGGCCCCCGAGACCCCGTCCAATCACACCAACCTGTCCCAAAACACATTACGGACTTGCTCGAGGCCTCAAGTCATATCAAGCAACGCTAAAATCATGAATCGACTTCCAATCCAAGCTTAATGAGCTTTAGAAATTTCAACTTCTACATTCGATGCCAAAACATATCAAATCACGTCCGATTGACCTCAAATTTTGCACACAAGTCATATTTGACATTACGGACCTACTCCAACTTCCGAAATCAGACTACGACCCCGATATCAAAAACTCAACTCTCGGTCAAACTTCTCAAAAACCTTTAAATTTCTATCTTTAGCCAAATGACTCCAAAATGACCCACGGACCTCCGAATTCACTCCCGATCGTGCTCCCAACACAGAATCACCATACGGAGCTATTCCCAGACTCGGAATCCCAAACGGACATCGATAACACTGAAATGCACTTCAACCCAAACTTATGAAATTCTTCCAAAAATGCTAACTTCTACAATAGGTGCTGAAATGTTCCCGGGTCTTCCAAAGCCCGACCCGGACATATGCCCAAGTCCGAAATCATCATACGAACCTGCTGGAACCTTCAGATCCCGATTCCGAGTTTGTTTACTCAAAAATCCAATCTTAGTCAATTCTTTCAACTTAAAGCTTCCGAAGTGAGAATTCTCTTTCCAAATCGACTCCGAACTTCCCAGAATTCAATTCCGACCATGCGCACAAGTCATACTACCTGAAATGAAGCTGCTCATGGCCTCAAAATGCTGAACGATGCGCTAGAGCTCAAAACGAACGGTTGGGCCATTACATCCTCTCCCACTTAAACATACGTTCGTCCTCGAACGTGCTGAGAACTAGACTGAAGTAGTTTGAAATCACTGTTTGACACCTCGAGAACCTATCCGTGCTACCACAACCCAGCTTTGCACCTTAGCTTGCTTAATCTGGAGATATCGCTTTTCACTTAAGCAAATAAGCCTTAGAACCCAATTCCAACATCCGGATTTCTCTACCAGGCTTGTTTCCAATATAAGAACGCAGTATCAATCACTACACGCTGTACCAAAACATGACTGCATACCTTTGCTGAATTCACACCTTGCACCACTTTATCCACAAGATCACAATAACATTCTCTAATCAAATTAGTCGAAATTCCACGAATCTGATGCTCCCAATGCACCTCATGATATATATAAGTCTTGTTCCAACTCTCGCAATACCGCAACGATGGAAGAGATGTGAATAATTCATAACCAACTGCCAAGCCGACAAACCGTTGAGTCTATACTCCTGACAAGAACCGTCACCTCATTCTGAACTAAATAATGGTCTTTGCTCTTAATATACTTCATATAATCAGATTGCACGGATCCTAAATCCAATGATCTCGTCTCACCCAGTACGAACTACTCGGGCAATAAGCCACCCCGGACATGATCAAAAGTCTCATATGATGCCACAACATGCTAGTAGGCTACCAACTCGAACGTAATACAAAAGGGAGACAAACTCTGGAAGGGACTACTTGACTCACGCACTAATATGAACTTTCCTCAAAAAATGGGAAACAAGATACACAAAAATAGGAAATAGAAAGTTGTATTCAACATCACACTGTTGCGGCGTGCAACCCGATCCAAACAACATACCCATGGCGGCGTGCCACCCGATCCACACATAAAATTCACATAAGGAGATACACACCGAGCTAAATTACTCATTACAACAAGATACCTAATATCGGTCACAAGCACGCTAAGTGCATAATACCATCCCTGGGGAGACATATAGCGCCATAAGCTAACAAACTCAAGCACAACTAAGGTGCGATATATGTTCTAAAACTAAAGAGCCATCCTTCTCACATAACACCATCGATACGCGGAACCTCAACACACAAGAAAACTATCGAGCCGTTCACAACTCACATGGCACAATATAGCATTACGTGAATTAGCCGATGAAGAAATATCATCCAACGTCCGAATACTCCTCCATAAGGAGCGCTACGCTGAAATGAACACATTTGGCCTGATATAGAGCCCATATTCATATTTAAATCCATCCATAGACCTCAAGCCGATTCTGATCGTACCGAACTTGGCCATCAATCTTTTCTGGGTCCATAATAACCCCCTTTTTCCCATAACACACAAGAACAACCATCATAACCGAAGTAATCCTCCACGGTCCACAACCCAATAAACCGAGTGCCCTCCAGGCATAAATCCTCAAATTAACCATATCGCCATAATCTTCATACTTGGTTTCATCCTCCAATCAATCAAGTGACTACATGCCACACTTATACGATCTTCACGTGGGACACGCTCCCACGATCTTCCTCAGCAGATAACAAGCTTGCACATCCATGCTACCGGCCGCACTAACACTGAAAAGCGATCAAACTCCATAACCAGGATGCAAAGCCTCTCTCACAAAGCACCGATCCCAGGTGACGCTGAAGACAATGCCAGCTTACTCTAATCATTCAAAAACCCCTTTCATGCTAATCCGAGCTCGTGACATCCTTGTCAACACCAACCCGCAACCTTGATCCTCACTTTCAAATTCCATACGGCTCACTGCACCTAACAAGCCAACATGCGATAGTACAAGAATTTCATCACAACTCCTGAACCACTAACATGGTAAACACTCCCTCACATGGAAGCTTTTTACTTAACTCATTCCAAGAGAACTATAGCAGCACACGAGTGAATTCTCACAATCGTAGAAGATGCAATTCTTCAAGTAGTGGCTGAAGCCACCACTATGCCAATTCAATCATGGCTAACCAATCCAACCTCTTCCAATTTGTCCTTAATTGCCTTAGAATAATAATAACTTCATCCAACACGTAACGCACTCAACTCGAGTGGACTTGTAACATGAGACCATCCTGTCTCAAATCCCATGAACCATCTCATACCTTCCTTGTCCTCATACTCGCATCTCGACTGGTACATCCATTCTGATGATTCCTCTACGAATCTGAAGTCTTTTTCTCCTTTTCCTCCCAATGCTACACTGCAATTCAAAACATCATAGAATATTCTGTGCCTCTTATCATAAGCTGCTTCACAGGCCCGATTCCTAAACATATTGCGGGCTCGAATCCTTAGGCACCGCATATTTAACCTTTGAATTCACTAGGACCGTTATTGAGAGTCACCCACTCTGACATGGTCCCGAATATAATCAACTGCAAGGCTCCGCTAGCCCATGACCATCCTCACAAAGAAGCACCCGGCCGAATCACTTTCCTTGCAACTCACTTCTACGCGAAGCATAATTCCTGAGCCTTCCCAAAGCTCGAACATGAATCGATGATGCCAACTATAGAACACATTCTTCAATTCCTTTGCTCAAATTACTACAGATGTTCTCTTTCCTTAGCCGAAACAACTTACCAATACACCGATAACCCGAACTTTACAAGAAGATAATCATACAACCCAATCGTAGACGGTGGGACTCTCCCACTTAGCTTGAAGCCACCATTATGAAACTCCAGAATCCAACAAGATTCTTTCTTTATTGTTGACATGATCTAACACAACCAACCCGCCAAGCTCTTCGAAATCTTTCTGTAAAACCATTTATGAATACTCTGAATCATTAACCATATTCACATGCCCGACCTCCTTACAAGATAGCTAGTAGGATTCTTAGCATATTCGCCAACCACGCGACCGCTGATCTGCTCACAGGAGGTAACCCACGTGAGCCCGTGCTCATTCCACCAGCTGCATAAGTCCATTCCCTCATCGTGGACACCAACTAAGTGTGCGACAATATCTTCCAATCCAAGGTTATGTTGTATCCTTCTTCATATCAAGCAGCTCATTTCTGTCATATCAAATCTCCCGCTGTTATGCTAGCCAATATTTCAACTTAAGTCCGTAGACCCAGCCACTGAATCCACATACTACTCTACCACTCTCCCACTTTGGGCAGACTCACTTCTTTTAGAAACTACTTGACCTCCACTTCTTACACCTGGCCTTCTAGAAGCTTAACCACCGCACGACACTTCCCACACGTCCTTCCTCATCCTTTGCTGCTCTGCTGATGCCTTAGATCAAAATCTATCTCGGTAGCACTTGAACCAACAAACCGCTACTAACTTTTAAACCTTTCCGAAGATCATCTTTCTCGAGCCGTCAGCATTAGAAATGCACATTCAATCCTGAACCACCACACCCCGCAATCTCTGACAGCCCCTTCTCTAATATTATCTTACAATATCCTGCCCCAAAGGCGAATTGTAGAAGGTCTTAACACCGACGAACATAGCACATTCAATAAGGACAATGTCACCTCATCACCGGTAAAAAATTCCACCACGCTCGCAAGTACCAAGCCTTGTTACTCCATCAACCCAAACCTGAACATTCTTAGCCCGATTGCCTTTCCCCTGACGGGAATAAAATGCCGAATCTCTAAATCATGCACTGAGTAAACCTCCCTTCGAGTCATTCACTGCCCCGACACATAGGCAAGTATCCTACCATCACATCAATACTGCACGACAACCATTCATAAGTACCATGGCAACTTGTGCCTAGCCTCAGAGCCCCCAGAAGTACGACCACTGAGCTAAAACGGTGGAATATCCTTCCACAAGGCGACGCCAGTAGTCAAACCAACTACGCCGGGAGAAGCATCCCGCACCACCACTGTAGTACCTTTAAAATTTCTCAATTCTTGATTTATAATAAGCACTTCGCGTCGCATAAGATTGAATAGGAAGGAAATGAAGACATAAGCCTCAAAGGAATCAAACCGCACGATGAGGAATCAAGAAGGGAAGTGCTCCTAACAATCCTGTAGCCTCTCAAAGATAGGTACAGACGTCTCCGTACCGATCCGCGAGACTCTACTAGACTTGCTCATGACTCGTCAGACCTAAGGAAACCTAGTGCTCTGATCCATGTTGTCACGACCCAAAATCCACTAAGGGTCTTGATGGCGCCGAACACCACTGTCAGGCAAGCCAACACCAAGAAGTTAATTAAATTCCCATTTTAGTATATATTGAAATCACTTTTCTTTTATACATTAAACAATAAATAATCAAATTTGCTGAAATAATATGGTGTCTAATACTGAATACACCCATAATCATCCAGAACCCGTGTCACAAGTGCATGCACAATTTCTAGGAAAAACAAGGTATAATACAATAACAGTCCGGAATACAAATTGGACAGGAAGTAAAATATAATACGTTGAAAGAGACTATACTAGCTGCGAGTCACCCCGAGAAATGCAGCTCACCTAGTCTCCGCATCATCCATGCTGCTACGCCCAGTAGGCCACTAGAATCACGTGTGCCTGTGCAACAAAAATGCACAGCAAGTGTAGCATGAGTGCGAAAATAACGTGTACTCAGTAAGTATCCCGCCTAATCTCGAAGAAGTAGAGACGAGAGGTCGACTTCGACACTTACTAGTGGTCCAATAATGATACACAATTAATATAAATAAAATCCAGGATTTTGTGCAAAGCATGGTCGTAACTCAACAGAATGAAACAAGTAATCAATTCCTTTATTCAAAGGGAAATTTCCAAATTTCGTTTTCATCAATTATACATTTATTCTCAAGTCAGGGAGTGACAATATCAACTTCAATGAATTTCAAGGAAAGAAATACAAGCATGCCCAAATCATGCCGAGGTCGTACGGCCCGATCCAACAATATTTAAAATGTGCACTGCCAGAGGGTCGAATGGCGCGAACCATAGATGCATCTATTACCCCGCTCGCGAATCATACATGCGACGCGGTCAAACACAAATAAACAATCACCCTGCTCGCGAATCATACATGCGAAGCAAGTACACATGGAAACACATGTTGAAACAGTCGATCAAGACTTCATCTAGGGAACAATTGTTCAAGGAGGTGTGCATTTCTCTTTTACAAGTCAAGAAAATGAAGTTTAACTCTTTTAGAAAATTATTTGCCACTTCGATATGACTTAAGCAAATCAAGCCATCAATATAGTTACAATTATTACAAGTATGCTTTTGGGTCCTAGACTACCCGGACATAGGCATAATAGTAGCTACGCACGGACTCTCGTCACCTCGTGCGTACGTAGCCCCCACAAATAGCAACACATATATTCAATTAGTTCACCTATGGGGACAATTCCCTCTTACAAGGTTAAAAAGGAGACTCACCTCGCTCCGAAGTTCCATAACCGACAATCCATGCCCTTTCGAGGACTCAAATCGATGCAAAATGCTCCAACACTAGCCAATAATTATGTAAACCCATTAATATGAGATCAACTACTCATTATAATCCAACTTATAACAATTCCTAACCCTGATCGAAAGTTTGACAAAAACACCCACAGGCCCACGTGCCCGGATTCCGAATTTTTTTTCGAACATAAACTTTACCCATAACCTCACAAACTCAAATATATAATTAATTCTCAATTCCATTACCAAAATAGTGGTCAAAATCCAAGAATACTAAATTTCTAGGTTTTCCTCAACCCCCAAATTTCTTCCAATTTACATGCTAAAACCCATACATAATCAATGTATTTAACTCAAGATAGGTGGGGTTAGCTTACCTTGTTGTTGAAGATGAAAAACCCCCATTTGAAGCGCTCCAAATCGCCCACACCAACCGAAAATGGGAGAAAAATGACCATCTCCCGATTTTTAAAAGAACACACTTCCTCCAGCATTTCCGCATCTGCGGTGCACCAGGCGCACCTGCGGAAATTTCCATCGCAGGTGCGGTCTCAGCCAATTCGCTCAAGTCCGCTTCTACGGAGCCAGGACCGCTTCTGCGGTCTCGCTTCTGTGGAAGGCTCGTCGCACCTGCTCCCCCAGCCATGCCCAACAATTTTCCGCTTTTGTGACACAAGGGCCGCTTCTGCGGCTCCGCACCTGCGGCCCAAGTCTCGCAGGTGCGGTTACACCAGCAACCAGCTACTTCAGTTCTTCCTCCAAATTCCAAGTCGATCCGTTAACCACCCGGAATCCACCCGAGGCCCCCGGGACCCCGTCTAATCACACCAACCAGTCCCAAAACACATTATGGACTTGCTCGAGGCCTCAAGTCATATCAAACAACACTAATATCATGAATCGACCTCCAATCCAAGCTTATTGAACTTTAGAAATTTCAACTTCTACATTCGATGCCAAAACATATCAAATCATGTCCGATTGACCTCAATTTTTGCACACAAGTCATATTTGACATTACGAACCTACTCCAACTTCCGAAATCGGATTACGACCCCGATATCAAAAAGTCAACTCTCGGTCAAACTTCTCAAAAACCTTCAAATCTCTATCTTTAGCCAAATGACTCCAAAATGACCCACAGACCTCCGAATTCACTCCTGATCGAGCTCCCAATACCAGAATCACCATACGGAGCTATTCCCAGACTCGAAATCCCAAACGGACATCGATAACACTGAAATTCACTTCAACCCAAACTTATAAAATTATTCCAAAAAATGCTAACTTCTACAATAGGTGCTGAAATGTTCCCGGGTCTTCCAAAGCC
Organism: Nicotiana attenuata; assembly: GCF_001879085.1. Classification (NCBI taxonomy): domain Eukaryota; kingdom Viridiplantae; phylum Streptophyta; class Magnoliopsida; order Solanales; family Solanaceae; genus Nicotiana; species Nicotiana attenuata. The sequence continues at coordinate 128,148 of NW_017671707.1, read as the reverse complement.
CGACCCGGACATATGCCCAAGTCCGAAATCATCATACGAACCTGCTGGAACCTTTGGATCCCGATTCCAAGTTTGTTTACTCAAAAATCCAATCTTAGTCAATTCTTTCAACTTAAAGCTTCCGAAGTGAGAATTCTCTTTCCAAATCGACTTCGAACTTCCCGGAATTCAATTCTGACCATGCGCACAAGTCATACTACCTGAAATGAAGTTGCTCATGGCCTCAAACTGATGAACGACACGCTAGAGCTCAAAACGACCGGTGGGATCGTTATACTATATTAGCTGGGGATTATTTCTTGGGAATTTACCTAGAGATTTTATTACCTAGGGAATTGCCCGGGAATTTTATTGCTGCTATTTAGCTGAAGGTTATTTCTTGAGGATTTACTTGAAAGTTTTATTACATAGGAAATTACTTGAGGTTTTTGTTGTTGTAATTTTAGCTTGGGATTATTTCTTGAAAATTTACTTGAGAATTTTATTATCTGAAATTTTGATGTTGCATGTCTAGATGAAGCTATGTTATTGGGAATTTACCTCGGCAGAGGTTTCTATTTCGAATTTTGAAAAATTATATCTTTTTAAAGTTACAAAAACTAATGATTTGTAAAAAAAAATATCTTTCACTATTGATTTTATCTATTTATTTATAAGTAAATATAATTAAAATTGTGAACCTATATAAAAGCTGATGATGTGATAAAAAATTAAGATACATGTATAAATGTAACCATTTTATTTAACGTTCTATCTCCTCACATTTAGTTAAAATGATGAAACTAAATTATAGTATTTAAATGATATTAGTTTGTATATTTTGGTTTATTGAGATTTAATTAGATATCAAGTGATTTTGTGATTTTACCTGCAAACATCATCGCTTAATTAACCTAATATTATTGAAGTAACTTAATCTTGTATATATTGTTAGAATTAGGGTAACAATTTTTACCAATTAAGTAATCATATATAATGTGTTTATCTCTTGTTAGTTTATGTATTTTTTATATAAGAAAAGAATTTAAATATTTAATTATTGTAATATAAGCGTAAGTTAGTTCACTTGCTTTTACTTAAAAAGAGTTTTCATTTACTTTTTGGAATCCTCATTTAATACAACCTTTCTTAAAAAATAAAATAAAAAAATAAGAGAAAAATATCAGTACTCCAAGTAAATAAGAAAATTGAGAGAGGAAATGATAATATGCGGTGACATCTTGTCCCACACCGACCCAAGATATTGAGATTCTCGCTATATTACGACGAAACCAATATGCTTAGTTGCAGTGATCTTTAATGGATAGTGTGCTCTCCTTGAGATATATAGTAATTAAAGTGCAAGTAGAATTGTCATGACCGTCTAGTCAGTGGGTGGTTGTATATATGCCAACATATATGTATATATATATATACTAGAAAACTAAAAAAAATCATGTATGTGGAGGATTTGTATAGGTCCAAATTCGGCAACCACAACCACTACCGAGTACGACAAGGAATGAGGCTATCGTGGTGAGAGCGAACACTTTGTAAAAGAATTATGTGAGAGCGAATATAAAAATAGTCTGATTCATTGATTGCAAGAACAAGAAAGTGTATATCATTACATTAGATAGAAAAGATCCAAGGATTCCCCAATCGTCTGATATTGATTCCTTCCCTACGCCGATTGTATCTATGCAGATTAATTGTGCATTTACATCTTTACATTTATGATCATTTATTCGATTCCAGCATACTAGCCACATCATTCATCTTACTTACTTCTCTCGTCGCTAGATCTAGATTTTATTGTGCTTAACTAAGATTGACCTCATCATTATCATTAATTGATTTAATTAAAAAGGTTTTGATATTCTTTGATCAAACAATTTGGCGCCATCTGTGGAAATTTCTTTACTTAAGATTTTAGTTTCATCTAGATCATAAAAAGGGATAGTCACCTCTTCCTAGCTTTGCATAAACTAATAATGGCAGGAAAAGGAGATGCAAGGTTAAAAGCAATTGCAGGAGTCACAACCAACATCCTGAACACCATCAACGAAGACGACAGGGAAGATAACGAAAACGTGACACCAAACACTACACCTAGGGGAGACACTTCACCTCCCCCGCATGAAAGCGTAACTGCTTCGCGCGAGAAGGAAGCCTCCACGTCTTCAACAGGAGAGGCCCCACCGGCGGTAAAAAGACTACTGGAAGAGTGGTTGACAAACACTCTGAACAACATACTTGATAAACCCGCTCGAAGGGAGAATGGAGACATTGCACACATAGATGTCGCAACCATCGCCAGCGAACTAGATACCCCCCGCACAGGTAACACTCATACTATTGTGGACACAGGTAATGACGCACTCGCAGCCATCCTAAAGAAGATGGAGGAAATGGAAAATGAGAATAAGACGCTCTGTGACCAGATGAAGGAGCATCAAGAAAGGGTCGACAAAATACCAGTCGCCCCAAAGCTGTTACCAAAATGTGACGTTGGTCGATTTATCGAGCAACCATACAATGAAGAAGCAGCCTCCCACGCCATTCCAAAAACCTTCAAAATGCCACCGTACCTGAAGATATATGATGGTGCTACAGACCCAGAAGATCATATCATCCACTATATTACAGTCGTAAAGGGCAATGATCTCTCGAAAGAACAAGTACCATCGGTGTTGCTGAAAAAGTTCGGAGAAACCCTAACAGGGGGAGCCCTAACCCGGTACTCGCAACTACCAGCACGGTCAATAGCAACATTCGAAGAAATGGCCAACAAATTTGTCACCGCTCATGCAGGAGCTAAAAAGGCGCAAGCAAGGGTAAACGACATTTTCGTCGTTAGACAGACGCCCGGCGAGGGACTCAAGGACTTCCTAGCCCGATTCAACAGGGTGAGAATGAGCCTACCAATTATGTCAGAGGGGATGGCGGTAGCAGCCTTCCAGAACGGGTTAAACAGGAGTGGGTCGAGAGCGACCAGAAAGCTGTCAAGCAGGCTCTTGAACCCTCCCACCACTTGGGAAGAAATCCACAATGCCTATTGCGTGGTAAGGGCCGACGAGGATGACCTCAATGGTCCGATCCAGCGGCTGACGTCAGTTCAAACTGAAGCAAGGAAAGATCGTCGCAATGGCGGTCGAAGGGACCAGCTACCCCGTCTCAGTCGAGAAAGACATCATCCCTACATCAGGGCACCCATCCTACCTCCTCTGCGGCACATAGATGTCCTACCTCGACATACCGCGCCATACCAAAACGAAAGAGGTATGCCTCCGCTCTTATCTGCTCACAATTTTTGTGTTTTCCCTTCAGAAATAGTGCACGTACTAGAGAAGCTCGGTCCAAAGGTGCAATGGCCGCAAAAGATGAAATCCGACCGAAGCACCCGGAAATCGAATGTCCTCTGCGAATTCCACCAGGAAAGGGGTCATAAAACCGAGGATTGCATAGGTCTGCGGCAGGAGGTAGTAAGAATGCTAAATCAGGGACACCTGAAAGAACTATTGAGCGACCGGGGACGAGCTAACTTTGCTCGCGAACGCGAACAACCCCAAGGACCCCCCAAAATCGCCTTCTCCCGCTCGTACAAATGGTGGAGGCGACGATACAGCAGTCAACCATGTAAAGTTCACCACTACGCACAAACTCAAACGGTCGATCACTCATGAACGATATGATAATCTCGAAGATAGTATCATCTTCGATAAATCAGATATCGACCGTTTCTCTTTCCCTCACTACGATGCTCTTGTTTTCACTTTACGAATAGCAGATACTGATGTAAAAAGAATAGTGGTGGATGACGAAAGCGGCGCGTGTATTATCCATCCTCGAGTCCTCGTACAAATGAGACTCCACGATAAAATAATACCGCATTGCATAACACTAATGGGTTTTAATAATGCGGTTGAACGAACTTCTGGAGAGATAGTGCTGCCCATCCTAGCCGGAGGAGTCACCTTGGAAACGATGTGTCATGTCATAGATCAAGATACAACCTACAATGCTATCATAGGGCTCCCATGGATACATGCCATGCGAGCAGTCCCGTCAAGTCTCTATCAAGTAATCAAGTTTCCCACTCCATGGGGGATATTCAGCATCCGGGGCGAACAACGCGCTGCACAAGAGTGCTATCGCATCGCCTAGGATTACGCACATACCCAACAGCTAAAAGGACCAAGTGCAGAAGCATAGCAATCAACGATGTCGGGAACCAAACTCGACGTACAGATAGACGCTATCAAGGACCCTGATATCGTAGAGGCCTTCGAGTCGACCATAGAAGACCTCGATCCCGTCCAACTGGACAACAATGACAGCACAAAAAAGGCTTATATCGGGCACAATCTCTCAGAACCAGGTAAGTTCCATAAATTCTTAACTGACAGTTCCGATTTATTTGCCTTCTCCCATTCAGATATCTCAGGCATCCCGAAAGACATCTCCACGCACAAACTGAATGTTGACCCCCTCTACCCACCTGTGCGGCAAATAAGAAGAAAGTTCAACGCCGCGATCAACGATGCAGTCAGCAAAGAAGTTGATAGGCTGCTCGCCAATGGCTCTGTCTGAGAGTCAAAGTACCCCCAGTGGGTCGCCAATGTAGTCATGGTGAAGAAGAAAATGAAAAATGGCGGATATGTGTCGACTTCACAGACCTAAACAAGGCGTGCCCAAAAGATTCCTTTCCACTGCCGCACATCGACCAGCTCATCGACGCAACAGCGGGACACGAGTTGCTAAGCTTCTTAGATGCCTACTCGGGTTGCAACCAGATCTTAATGGAATAAGAGGACCGAGAGAAAACTACTTTTATCACTCTCCAGGGAACATACTGGTACAGAGTCATGTTGTTCGGACTTAAGAATGTGGGGGCGACATACCAAAAGTTAGTCACCAAGATGTTCAAAAATCAACTCGGCAAAATAATGGAGGTCTACATCGATAACATGCTAGTCAAGTCGAAAAGGAAAGAAGATTACATCGATCATCTGAAGGAAGCCTTCGACATATTAAGGCAGTACGACATGAAACTAAACCCCAAAAAATGCGCCTTCGGCGTAACATCGGGCAAATTCCTCGGCTTTCTGGAATCGCCAAGAGGCATCGAGATCGATCCAGATCAAATTAAGGCCATCGAAAGAATACCGGAAACATAGACCAGCAAAAAAAAGGTACAAAAATTGACGGGTCGGATAGCCGCCCTGTCAAGGTTCATCTTACGGTCATCAGATAGATGCCATAAATTTTTTAATGTGTTAAAGAAAGACAACAGACTCTAGTGGAATTCGGAATGTGTCGATGCCCTAAGAAAACTGAAAGCATACTTATCCTCGCCGCCATTACTCACTAAGGCAGATCAAGGCGAGTGCCTCCTCGTCTATCTAGCTGTCTCCTAAGTCGCGGTAAGCGCAGTTCTGGTCCGCGAAAACAAAGGTACGCAATCTCCAATTTACTATATCAACAAAACCTTAATTGATGCCGAAACAAGGTATCCCCACCTCGAAAAATTGGCTCTAGCATTAGTCATAGCTTCACGAAAGCTCAGACCATATTTTCAATGTCACCCCATAAAGGTGGTGACAACTTTTCCTTTTAGGAGAGCATCCTGCATAAACCCGAACTATCAGGTAGATTGACCAAATGGGCCATAGAATTGAGCGAGCACGATATACCATATCAACCGCGAACTGCAATAAAGTCGCAAGTGATCGCTGATTTCGTCGCTGACCTTAGTGCAGAAATATTGCCCGAGGTCGAGCAAGAAGCGCTTTGTACCTCCGCTGAACGACCTGACCTCTGGGTCCTCTACACCGACGGTGCGTCTAATGCGTTGGGATCTGAACTGGGACTCGTACTTGAAGTCCCAACAGGCGAAGTAATTCGCCAGTCCATACGGTGTCCCGAAATGACTAAAAATGAGGCCGAGTATGAGGCTGTAATCGCAGGACTGAAATTAGCCCTCAAGTATGGTGCACGACGAGTCATCCTTTGCTGTGACTCTCAACTCGTAGTAAATCAAGTTACTGGGACTTTCCAAGTCAAGGAGTAGAGACTATAGAAATACCAGACAGCAATCCACAAACTACTGTCGGAACTCGACGAATGCCGACTCGACCAAATACCCCGGGCGCAAAATATCGAAGCAGATGGCCTCGCCAAACTGGCGGCAGCAACCAAAAATATCACCAAGGAAAATGTGGTCACCCTCCTCCACTCATCAGTAGACCAGATCGAGGTACATTCTATAAATTTAACTTGCGACTGGCACAACCACATTATAACATATTTGCAGGAAGGAACACGTCCTACGGGACTAAAAAAGAAGCCAAAAAAACTTCGAAATAC
>NW_017671707.1:109796-119628 GCF_001879085.1 Nicotiana attenuata | reverse complement strand
TTCCATTACAGCCAACACATTATAAATCTTTTCTTTACAAAGGGCTCAAGGACGCCCTCACAAAAATAGCAAAAACAAAAATAAATACAACCAAATCATACGCCACACCTCCCCCGGTGGCATATACCTCCTCGTACCAAGAATCGGAGGCGAGCTTGTCCGTGTCGTCAGAATCAACATTGCCCTCACTAGGCATGCCAGGGTCGTACCCACACGCCTCACGAGGTGCATGTGCCTTAATGTTCACATCCCGAAGTTCTGCCTCAGACGCCTTCCCATCAGCATGAAGAGACTTATATACGTCAAGCTGAGCTTCGACATGAACCCATAACTCGTATAAATCTCGACGCATGACAGGGTCGGCCGAAGAATGGGATGTAGAAAGTTGCGATTGTCGTCGCACGTCCTCACCCTTCAAAGAGGCAACTTGTTCGTTTAACACGGACAACTCCGCCTCCAGATCACGGATACGTCCCTCAAATCTCGCTACCTTAAGCGCATATATCCTCCACCTCCTTCGTCCCGCTCTGATCTACACACACGGGAGGCGTCTTCGTAGGGCCGCTACCTACAGAGACCGCAGTCCGCCCTACTCCCTTTCGGCATGACGCCAACCCATCAATACTTAGCACGTGATAGCGTCTGATTTGAAGAAAGTTCGTTTGAACGGTTGCGCAGAGTATGATCTGACGTTGAACTCCAGGCCAAAATGTGCTTGGAGTCCCATTGGGCAACGTCTTGGGTTTCAGTAGTCGCGCAGCAGGAGAGGTACTTGAGTTTGGGATCCAACGAAGATAAAGGCCATTCGAGATTACCTCCTCCAAGAACTAAGAAGGAGGTTGATTTTATTGGCAGGTAAACTATATTCACGTCCGGACTTCATCGCTCAGTTGACTACCACTGTGACCCATATTCAAGTTACTCTGAAACAAGAATGCGGCTCTTAATGATTCGTCCGATTGTTCAAGAGGCCTTCGAGGAAAAATCAAGGAATCATTTTGCAAATCCTCCAGTTGTCCACCAGAGCAGGAACGACCCTCTTCTTTATCTGACATTTGAAAATTCGTTTTGGCTGTGTCCTCGTCAGTACATGACATAACGCGGAAGGACAAGAGCAGGCAAATTTACTATCTGAGCAGAAAGTTTACTGGCTACGAGCCAAATACACCTTGTTGGAAAGAACAATGCTGCGCTCTGAACGTGGGGCCCCAAAAGCGATGACATTATCTTCAAGCACACTACCACCTATCTTAATGTAACCAGGTTGGATCCTTTGATGAATACATATTCCAGAAACCATGCCCACTGGGAGGTTTGGCAAGAATGGCAAAAAATCCTTGCTACTGAATTGACATATCTATGTTTACTGTCGCACGGCAGGAAAGCCCAGCTTTGTGCCGATCATTTGCTGAAAACCGGTCGACGAGGGAATATAACCGTTAAGCACCTATTTCCCAGGATGAGTGAAGGAACTCGGTGAAGCCATCTCTGAAGATACTCGTGCTTGGAAAATGTTCTTGTGATGGAGCAGTAAAATGCGAGGGGTTGTGTATTGGGGCAATCTTAATATCACCCAATGGCCACACTACCCGCTACAGCCAGGCTCACGTTTCTTTTGCACAAACAAATACATGCTGGAGTATGTAACCTGCATCATGGCATGAACATCGCCAGTGTTATTACCAAGATGTTGAAGATTTATAATTCATGGGGACTCTGACTGATTATGCCACAAGTACCAAGGAGAATGGTAACGTCGAGAATATTAATGCTCAATTCCTTATCGCCCAAAGCGAATGTGGGAAAATCTCACCAAATGCTTCAAGTCGAGTTGAAATTCAAGGGTATATCCCTTCGGTTCATAGGAATGAACTAGACCGATGCACTCTGCCAACTCTAGCTTCAATGTGTGCCTTACCGCAGGCACCATGCACACATATTGACCACTTAGAGGATTCAAATCAAAGAAAAGCCACGGGTATATGTAATATGCCGGTTGAGGTGGAACCAAGTGGTGGCACCCTGGTATCTTATGATATCAAGAGGATTTCTGAAAACCACAGGATACCCCTGAGGCAGGCCACGAGTATCAGAAAAGAAACCTATTAGACGACAGTGGTCGTGGTGTTCGTTTTTTAAGTGGTTGATTTTTTGTATAAAAGAACCGCGGACCTCAAGCTAGTGCTAAGTGTTGACATATGGACGGAAGAAGCTTAGGAAGAATTATTGGCATTGAAGTGCAACGCAGAGTAATGTGACCTTCGATATGAGATGGCTATTTGTTGGACAAGAAAAATTTTGCGAGCCGGTAATTTATTGGAATAACCCTGATGAGAGGACTGTTTTAGTTTTCTTTCGGAAATGTTATCACAATGCCCAGGTGCACGGCACTTGATTCATGCACCTCCGCAGAAATTCATCCGAAGTGCAGCACTTGCCTTTGATTGCTTGGAAGCAGGATGTTATTGGGCCAATTCGAGCCGAAAGCTTCGATGGGCACGATTCATGCATGTAGCAATTTGACTATTCACAAATGGGTTGAGGCCCGATCACTCTAAGTCAGTTATACCAACGAAAGCCAGTGGCACTTTTACACGTCCAATCTCATTTGGCCGCTTGGCATCCTGCCTAATTATCTATACCACGCGCGCGACACCGATCGCAGCTAACTTGAACAAGTCGCCTGATGAGAGGAGGTATGTGAACAATTCAAGATAACGCATAGAATCAACTCCCACTCGGCCAAAAAGCCAATGTTGGTCTGTCGAGGCAGTCAAATAAGAACATTCAAGAAGATTTTGAAGAAAGATGATTCAATAGCTCCCGGCAATGGCAGAAAAGTTACCCTTTCGCCATTACTTGGATATCGCACTCACCATACGTACAGTCAATTGGATACAACACGTACTTGTTAGTTTAGACGGTACTGAACGTCATACCTGCAGAAGGTGAAATTCCTTCACTCCGATAATCGTTGAGGCATGAGATTGAGGACAGTGAATGGGTTAAAAACCCGGAACTAGAGCAATTGTCACATAAATTGATAAAAACGCTGGCCGCGGTCTTGTCACGGGCTAACTGCCTAAGCCAACAATAGAATGGGCCCGTCCTCATATAAGAAAAGTGCTCCTTCCCCAGGAATTTATGCAATTGTGGACAGCTCGTACTGCAGACTGCCTTCTCGTCTCTTAGCATTCATCAGGAAGCACAAAGGGAAGTTTTGCCTCCTAATGGAAAGGCCATACATCGATACCCGAAATAAATATTGCCAAAGGGAGACACTGTAATCTGGGATACATCGAAAGGAATGATCCTGCACAGCAAAGCTGCATCACATGCAGATGCAGTAACAAAAGGTACCTTACGTCTAATCCTCATATCGCAGGAATGGCCTTTTGGTGCAATAGTCTATGTCGAAGAACTTTCTTTTCGTCGCTTATCCCTCCAAATCACTTATTAAGCCCTTCGCTAAAACCCATTTTGGAGCCGAGTTCCCCCTTCTTTGGCTACCCTCTTTGGAAACCGGAAGTACGCAAAAAGAAGAAGAAAAAAAGTAAAAAAGAAAATAGAAAATAAAAAAAGAAAAAAAAAAGAAAAAATATGTACCTAAAAAATATATATGAAGACGAAATAGAAAAAAAAAGAAAGAAAATACAGATAAATATGATGAAAGAAAAAGGAAAGGAAAAGAAAAACAAAAACAAAACAAAAACAACCAAAAGTAAAAGTTTTCCTAACACGTTTGGACTTGATCCTGAAAAGAGTAAGAGTGCACTCGTCCCTGAAGCTTCAGTCACACACAAAACGAAAATCCAATTCTCCGAAAAAATAAAACTGGCAGATAATTATAATGTTTGGCCAGAAGAATCGCCGAAATGTTCCAGAGTTGTATTTCGTCCAGAGTTCTTGTTACCCGAAACTTTGTCCAAGTCCTTCTATCAAATTGGCAAAGGTTTGGAAGTTGGAAACAATATTGTTGAACTGGGTAATAGTCCAAATTGAGAAATAAAATGAGAGAGTCTTATCGGTGAAACCTTCGTGCAACTATAAAGGCGACGGGTGAGAAGAGAAATTAAAATTAGAAGAGTCCGTTTGGGTGAAAAATCGTAAAGAGCACTATCGGGCGATGGTGAAGAAAGAGAAATAGAAGGATCGATTAGTCGAAAACCCGCGCGAAGGGCGCTGTGCGCCAAAAAGAAGACATCTCGCCACTAAAGGAGTCCTGCAAAGGTTCCCTGGTGTTTGAAATTACATTAAGGTTCACAGAGAAGCCGGGAACAGTTGTGTGTCAGACATAGTCCAGTCTCAAGAGGCATGTCATGCTCACTTTTGAAGCCAGCATCACACCCCAGATAAAGTCCCTCCTTTGCCCCCGAAAGCGGCACTGCCATCTCTTTAGAAAATCACATGCTTGCCTTTTGCATACTTTATTCTTGAATCCCTTCCTCGGCTATCCCTGGATTTCGTAAACTAGTACAAAGAAAAGGTTGCCAGGACCGGTTTTCACAGGTCCGCCTGTCAAGTAAAGAAATACCCGACTTCAGCAGAGTGCGTCAGGCCAATCTCGACTACCATGGGTGTTTAATGCTTTCAATAGCAAAATAACATGAAAAGGAAGTTCAAAGCAAAGGTCCCAAGGCAGAAATAAAGTTGAAAAGCTAGCCCACTCCGGCGAGTCGATCTGAAGTTCTAAAGTGAAACCCGGTCAGTTTTGAAAAGAGATTCACAAGTGGATTCTCAAGCCAATCGAGCAGCAAATTCTCAAACGGAAATGGGGCGAGATCAAGCAAATTAGATGATGCAAGGCACAAAACCACCCACCGTTTCAACTATACAAACAGTTCTTTGTTGAAAACAGGTTTAATCAACAACCGTGCAGAAGCAGGTGCAAGTCCAAAAAGAGATGAAATGCGCAACGTCTGGCGCTGAAACAGCTTCTGCAGCAGGAAAACGACAACAAAGGAAGTTTTTCCTCCCAATTTGTTCTTCATGTTGTTTTGTAAATAAAAAGGAAAAACATAAAAAGGAAACACAAAGAAGAAAGAAGAAGAAAAGAAAATAAAAAATGAAAATCCCACACAAGAAAAACAAATCATCTTGTAGCATAGGATCCATTCCTTAAACATCCGGAACAAAAACCGAGGATCTCCCGGCACAAAAACCGTGGCAACTTTTTTCTTTCCCAAATCCCGGAACAAAACCGAGATTCTCCCGGCACAAAAACCGTGGAGCTTTTTCTATCCCAAATCCCGGAAACAAAAACGAGGATCTCCGGCACAAAAACGCTGGAATTTTTCTTTCCCAAATCCCGAACAAAAACCGAGGAATCCCCGGCACAAAACAACCGTGGAGATTTTTCTTTCCCAACCCGGAACAAAAACCGAGGAATCTCCCTGCAATAAAAAACGTGGAGCTTTATTTCTTTCCCAATCCCGGAACAAAACGAGGATCTCCGTGCACAAAAACGTGGAGCTTTTTTCTTTCCCAAATCCGGAACAAAAACGGAAGGAGTCTCCGGCACAAAAACCGTGGAGCGCTTTTTCGTTTCCCAAATCCCCGGAACAAAAACCGAGGATCTCCCGGCACAAAAACCTGAGCTTTTTTCTTGTCCAATCCCGCGAACAAAAACCGAGAGATCTCCCGGCAACAAAAGAATCCGTGGAGCTTTTTTCTTTCCCAAATCCCGGAACAAAAACCGAGATCTCCGCACAAAAAACGTGGGAGCTTTTTCTTCCCAAATCCCGAACCAAAAACCGAGGATCTCCCCGCACCAAAAATCGAGAGCTTTTTTTTTCCAATCGTCCGGCCAAAAAATGCAAGGATCCTCCTGCCAAAAAACCGAGGAGCTTTTCTATCCATAATCCGGCCAAGAAAATCCCAGCCAAAAAAACCGAGGAGCTTTTCTTGCTTCAAATTCCCGGCCAAAAACCGAGGAGCTTTTTCTTCCATCCGGCCAAAAACCGAGGATCTCCCTGCACAATCCTGATTTTGATCGCTTAGATATGTGTCACAACTAACTCACGAAATTTTCTAGTGAAAACTGGGGCAGAAAATTTCGTTCGTTTGTTTGTTTGTTGTGTCTTAAACAGGTCTAACACCAGAGGCACAGGGGTGGCGAGACACGATGGATCATGTCTGATCCAGAATAAAGAAAGAAGAAAAGAACAAAAAGAAATGAATTCAAATGTTTGAAGCAAACAAAGGTGGGATTGCCCATTTGATTAAAGTCATAAGCTCCGCCGATTCCGCTTTGACCCTGCTGACGAGAAGAAACAACACCTACAACTTGCGAGCATCAAGATTCAGATTGGAGTCCACAGCAGCAAAATCAGCTAAGACTCAAAGAAATCAGCTTCAACAGAATTATAGATAGGATCTTGTAACTCTGCGTTGATAGGCATAGCTAGCTTAGCTTTGATTTTCTTTTGGTGTATAAGGGGTCAGCAAAGCAGTGGCCAGCAGCAACAGCAGTGAAATCACAGCTCCCAGTAGTCCCAGCTACCAAAACTTCCAGAGCTACACTGACCTGATTCCTGTTCAGCCAGGGATATGATAGGCAACCTCTGAAGCAAGGAGTGCGGTCAAGCTTTTGCAAAATTGCTTCACACGGAATACGCAAACAGGCAAAAATCGTTCATTTTCTGCTCACTTGTCTTTGCGCGAAAACTCTTCGTGTTTCCGGCAAAGAGGGCAGCTGTGAGCACGTGATTTTTGCCCTAAGCAATAATTCCCAAATTCAAACAAATATAATTTCTCTAGTATTTATAACTTTTGTGAATTTTGTGGCATTCTTTGGTATTGTTTGCATTTTTTATTTGTGCATTTAATCCATATGAAAATACAAAAAAATATGCATCGGCATTTAGGGATTTTAATTTCACAATTGTAGTAGTAATTAGTTTTAGAATAAACGTAAAGAAATCGCACAGAAAATAGTTCTTTGCATTTGTTTCAAATAGAGTTATAAGTGATTTTAGGAGTTAAATAGGGTAATTAGGTCCCTTTACTTTTGTTTAGCATTTTATAAAATCAGAAAAAATAAATAAATACAAAAATACAAAAATGCAAAGCAAAATAAGAGAAAATACAAATGAAAAGAGGAAATTAAAAAAAAAAAAGAGAGAAAGATGGTCTTGTGCCCGAATTGGGTTGATTATTTTGGCCCAAAAGAAAACTCCCCCAACCCACATAACCAAACCCAGGCCCAATCCCCAGTCCGTTCAAGAGGCGCCCCCAAACGACGTCGTTTTGGACCCTAGTCCAATCCTGGCCGTCGAGGTTTCATGAATCCAACGGCAGGAAGCTAGGTCGACTAATATAATATATGTCCAAAACACACCCCCCTACCCCCTCACCACTCCTCTCTCACCCCCCCTCCTCAGAGACCCAAAATAACGCCGGCCACCGCCCTCCGCCCTGAGCCACCCGCATACTCACCGTCCCTCCGCCGTCCGCCGCTGGCCGAAAATTCGTCGCCGCCGGCGCGATGCTCCAAATAACCCAAAAAATACACCATGGAATCCTCTCATCATCCTCTTTCCAACCCCCAAAACCACTTTCCCGCGAATCCTAAACCAAACGCTTTCGAATTTTAAATCTAAAATTTTCCGGCCAAAATACAAAGTTATACCAAACAGTCCCAAATTAACAGCCCTGTGACCGCTGAGCCTCATCTATCTAATCCCCTATGCCCGTTTGCCTCGAATCTGCCTGGGTTTGCTCGAATCCTCACTTAAATTTTTCGGCCAAAAACCCTAATTCAAAAATTTTGGGGATTTTGGACCGTAATATCCCTAATCATGTATTTTCCTTCGAAAAACACACAATTAGGATGTTACGTATCAAGAATCCCGGAGGATTCAAACAACAGTGGCTGTCCGGAGTTTCTTAGAATCAGTAAGTTCTTTTCAAAATTATTGCTGTCTCTTTTAGTGTAATCTGTTCTTATTGTCTTAGTTTAGTTTTCGTTTATTTGAAACTAGTTGTGATTTAATTCATAATTTCTGTTCTCTGTTGGCTTTATCTTTTGTTTAATCCGGTTTACCAGTTCATGATTTCAATTCGTGATTTTAGTGTTTGTTATTAGTTATTAGTTCGTTTTTTGTTGATCGTTGGTTATGTTAGTCTAATGTTAGTGTTAACTGAATCATCTAGGTTAGTTAGCATTAATTAGAGTTTAATTTTAGTTTGCTGATTGGTTATAGCTGATTTAGGTCATTAGGAGTAACTGGTTAACTTTTAACTCAAGTAAAGGGTTTTGTTTGAGTTAAATTTTGGAGTTGATCAAGGGTAACTTAGGCATAGTAAAGGTAGTTTTATTAGGAATAGTAATTTTTAAAGTAGGGAAGGGATAGTATAGGAATTGTAATGGGTATAGGACTTTCTAGAATAGACTTTAGTATAGTTTTCAATTAAAATAGGTGTTGTTACTTGGATAACAAGTTTAAAAATGAGGGACTGAAAGTTAAAGGAGAGGGACTAAAGAGAAAACAAAATCTGAAGAAAGCTTTACATTTTTGCCTATAAAAGGCACACACATTGCCTTGTTTAGCAAGTTTCGAGACCCCTGAGAATTTTCCAAAACCTTCCAGCTCCAAATTTCCCCAAAATGTACATTTTTTGCAAGTTTAAGATCTGAAAATTCGAATCTTCAGATTCGAATACAGAAAATTTAACAAAAAATACTGTTCTATTTGTAACTTTGGGCCTGTTCGAGTATGTCCAGTTGGTTTATTGATTCCTTTGGTTATGAACTATTTCCTGAGTTGATTTCAAGCTAGATTTAGATGCTCAATCAGATTTTGGTTCTGTTTAACTGGTTCCTCATTGCTGATTTTTAAACTTGCTCGCTGTGATACTGCTGACTTGAATTGCTGCTGACCCCTCTTCTCGTGTTATATTTCCATCTCCAGGTATTCATTCTGCTGTTACACAGCTATGTAGCACTTATTAGGCAAGCAATAAAAGTCACACACGATTTCTCATGCTCAATTAACCAATACATTCCGACTGCCTTTTATGTTTAAATGAGCTTCTGTGTGTAATTCAATAAGTATTAACGTATGTAGTTGTAGGAATCATTTTGTTTTAGCCTTACCCATGTGTAACTGGACTGTATAAAGGACCGTTCTGTACTGTTTCGAACTTCAGTGTGATAGAATATAGTGTGTAGTGATAGTAAGATTCAATTTAGTTGAGGTTGATCGTTTAAATCTCCATGCATATAATTAGTCTATGAGTTTCAGCATGTTAATTCAATAGTATTGACTTTGACATATTCAATTTAAGCAGGACCAACATTGAACCAGTCCTGATTTTAACAATAAATTTCAGCACGTTCAGCATATTCTGTCATTTTATTTAAAAGTAGTCACAGTTTCCACATAAAAATTTTCCTTATAAGGTTGAATATTTCTTTAAGATGAATTTGAATTGAACTGGGCTGTTAGGAGGCCCAGACATGGCAAATGCTGAAAATCGGACTCTATCAACCAATTCAATAAAAAATAAGCCTTGGGCCAATGCCCAAAAGCCCAAGGCAAGCTCCATTCACAGATTACTATTGCCATAGACTGGGCCCGAAGTTCACAGCTCAACGATAGACACGAAGAGTCTATTAAACTACATTAGGGATATGGGGGTATTAATTTACAATATAAATGTAGGGTTTCGAGTTAAGTAGCGGGTTCAAATTAAGAGGGTCCTTCCTTTTGTTTGAATTCGGACTTGAACTTGAGACCCGAATTTATAAATGCAAATTAATTAGGGCCCTTTTTAGAGACAACACTGTTAATAGAAAATCATAGTTCTTTACCCTTTAAATACCCTTTTA
>NW_017671707.1:41675-109771 GCF_001879085.1 Nicotiana attenuata | reverse complement strand
TTTAAATAAAACATGAGATGAGCTTCGCCGCATAAAACATACAAATTGCGGGCCCTCATAATACTATGTTAAAATATTTTAAAAATCGGGTAAGCCATTTAGCAAATTTCCATGGTCTCCCGCAAAGATACCAACACGCTAGTCGCTTTAGGCGCGTTATTTAATAATTTTACCTTCCTAAACTCGGGTGCGCATTTCATGCAACCCAAATCCAAATCCCAAAACGTTGAATAAGAGGTGTTGAGGATCCGGGTGCATTTCATGTGACGTGATCCAAAAACACGCTCTTAAACGGCGTTCACTTTCGTAAAAAACAAAATAAACTAAAAGCGGTAAATAATCTTAAAATTGCACTATAGGTTTAAATATGTATAAAAACCAGATTTTAGCCATTTATAATAATTTAAGCAACCGTGCTAGAACCACGGGATCCGGGGGTGCCTAACACCTTCCCTCGGGTCAACAGAATTCCTTACACAGAATTTCTGGTTCGCAGACTCCAATTGGGGAGTCGAAATTTTCCTCGATTTGGGATTTAAATTAAATCGGTGACTTGGGACACCAAAAGCCAATCCTATCCCAAGTGGCGACTCTAAAAATAAATAAATGATCCCATTTCGAATAATGTCACTTTAAATGGAAAAACTCCCTTATACATTTATCCTTCGGGGTAGGTGTGTAAAAAAAGGAGGTGTGACACTATAAGCATAAAAACATGACTTCGATTGGTAACAACAATTACTCCAAAGCATATGAATTATCAAGCACTTCTCATGAACTTCATTATACTTCAAGTGCTCAAACACTAATACAAATCAAAGTAGCAATCAAGTCATGACACTAAAGCTTCAAAATTTGCCTCTCTATCACAATCAACTTTCTTTGGTCATTCCTTCCAATTGAAAATGGGATTAAATTCACAACTCAAATCTCATGTGCCCTCACATTTAAGAGAGGATCCCACACTCATAAATATTAATTCAAAACAAAAGTGGGATATAAAATGGAAAGAATTAACTCTCTCTCAAAAATATGTTCAAATGCATACAAGTAATACCATAGGCTTGCCCTTTATGTATTCCTCCACTAAAGTAGACAACTTGGTTCAAAATCAATTAGGACTTGAAGGGTTGTAGTTTAGGCTTTTGGTTAAGGTAGGGCACCATTTTGGTTAGAGTACCTCAAAACTTCCCCAAGCACTACAAAGTTCACAATTAAAGTCCCACTTCCTTCAACAACATTTTTCATCCTTCACTTTTTATTCCACACCTAGTCTTCCATTTATTCACAACTTCTTATCATTTTATTCTATTTTTTTTCCTTTTCACAATCAAGGAAGGTTTTCTTTCCTTTCCTTTTTTTTTCTACCTTTCACCTTTTTAAACAACTTCCATATCACAACTTTTTCAACTTTCACCCCCAAACATAGGCTTTTAGCCTATGTTTACATTTTCAAAGTACTTAGGGAGGTAGGGTGCCAAAACCTAGATCAATAAAGAACAAAGGAATAAAGTTTGTAACATGGTTGCCAAAGAACAAGGTTAAAGGCTCAAAATGGGTTGACTAGGGAAAATATTCAAGGGTAGGAAATTTATGGCACAATGGCGGTCCAAGGAAGGCCTAATATCATTTTTCAAACCAAGTTAGTCTATAATTTTGCCTTGAAGCACATTCCGGGCAAGTTCTAGACTACAAGTAATGCAAAAGAACTCATAATAAATCTCACCACACATGGCATATGAACACTCAAGTGGAATACGAATCCAAAATCCAATTGAAACCAATGACTCAAAGAGGTTACATATAGCATAGGAAGCTATTTAGTGAATTAAAGAGCCAAAATTTGAGTCTAAAAGTCATGACATCTTTACTTCAATTATTTTTCTTTTTCAACAACCAAAAATTCATATGCCGAGGTTTAAATCATGTTGGTACCAAGCAAGCCACAACTTGGTCAATGGGCACAAACTCCAACCCAAACCATTTATTCTTCCTAAAATTAACATAGCTATATTTAAACTACAAGACTAATTCCCTTAAGAAAGTTGTCTATCTATCCATCATCGGAAAAAGTCGACAAAAATTTTCTACAATTACCCGGTTCAAGAAGAAAATTGGCATCCTTGGAAAAAGAACCGTGGTATAAAGAAAATCAAGGATATCGCCACTAATAAAACATACTATATAAAAAAAAAATTTAAGCAGCTAACCCAAAAATTAACAAGCTAATGAGCATACTAATATAACACATCACATGAACATATACTAACAACAAAATGAAAACAATCACAGTACCAATCTGCCGTATATCCACAATTATACTAGAACAACAGTTATACAAGAAGCCACCCCCAACTAAAGATGTTGCAATGTCCCCAATGCAACAAAACATGATAGAGTAAAAATGGTGGAAAGTGCTCCCTGAATACTGCATCAAGTGCTCTCCTCGCTGTCTGAGTCAGAATCCTCCTCCTCTCCTTCTTCCCCGGGCCAAGCAATAGGAACATCATCATCATCCACAGCCCTGGTCGATGGTATCCGGTCCTGAGGCTTTAGGACCTTCCACAGCCCCTTCACACCCTTCCACATGCGAGTAAAGAATTTGTCTCTTTTCTTCTCCTTTTTCACCATCTGGGTGTGTGCCTTTTCTAGATTTCCATGTGAGCTGCTCAACTCACCATGCTTCTTGGCCAGCTCAGTGTATGCCTTCTCCAGTGCCTTGAGGTGATCCCCCTGCTTCCTCTGATCTTCAATGTATTTCTGGAACTCTTTCTTTGAAATGTAAGCAGGTCCCTCAGATGTCTCCCCAGGTCCCTGTGGAAGGCCAGCTACTAACTCGCGAATCATACGCATCTCGTCACTAAGCATATCAAATGGTCCTCCTGCAGAGGATGATGGCTGACTACTCGGATCAACCTGAGAAGAAGAACCCAACTTTCTCTTTTTGCTCTTCACTGCGCCGCCCTCTCCTCTCTTCTTCAACGGATGCAGAGGCTTTCCCAGCTCTATCCAATTGTCCCCTGGAGCCTCTTCCACCCCAGCAAGCTGGCACAACTCAGTGATAAGCGATAGGAATATCAATGAAGGACTGTTCTGCATCCGATACTCCCTCAGTTCATTGATGAAGAGTTCACCAACATTCAGATGAATACCGTCAAGGATGCAGGCTATCATCTGAGCTCTTGCGACCGGGACGTTCCATATATTTGAAACAGGGGAGATACGACTGCATATGATGGCCAGCCATATCTTCGCTTCGGCAGTGAACTCTTTTGATGTGATCCCCTTCTTCTCAGCTGCCCATGGAACATCTGCACCCGGGCATAATTTGGACACCAACCACTCCCCTGAAGCACAGTCTTTTTTCCTGAATGGGGTCATGTCGTGATTTGGCAACCACTCCCCGAATTCTCATCTTGGGCTTTTTTAGCCGGATAGCTGGGAGGTTGGCATAGAACTCCCTCACCTATTGCTCATTGGCTCGGCAAGGTTGAGGGGCAAAACAGTTCCATCCCATGTCCATTAGCCTTTGATAGAACTTGGGAAGACGTTCCTGGACATCGTCCATCAGTATACTGCTTTCTGGGAGCACCTTCTTTGAGATCAATTTTTCAAAGTACCATTCTTGACACTCCAATGACAAGAACCGGTCTTGGTCAAAGTTTTGTTCAGCTTCCACGGAGTTGTCACTTGCCGATCCTTCAGAGTTCGAGCTCATTTTCCAATTATAGTACCTGTCAACAAATGATAAGAGTGAAAACATGGTATGGCTATGAAGAATAGTGCAAAATGACTCAAATATGCCAAAGGAATGATCGGACAGTTGAAACTCCGACTTAGAAAAATTTCAGGATTTTCAGATTTTCAAATGTCAGCTCTCTGATATCGCAATTCCCAAAAAATTATCGCAATTGCGATATTATCAGGCCTGGAATTTGCGAAAAATACTTCGCAATTGCGAAGAACACTGGACTGATAAGTTCGCATTTGCGATGAAACCTTCGAATTGCGAAGGTTGCTGGGACTTGAGCTTGCAATCACTTTTTCACAAATGCGAAAAGGCCTTCGCAATTTCGATGTCATCGTCCCCAGCCTCACCTTTTTCAGAGAACAGTTTTTAAGCCCTAAAATTATTCAATCCAAGTCATTTTTAACGAACCCAAGCATCATTCAAGCATAAATCATGCATTAAACTTCATAGACGACCATGAATCAGAAAATGTCGATGTTTCGGCCAAGAATTTCATTCGGGCCTTTCAACGAACACATGAAAAGCACAAAAAACTTCACTTCTATTTGACAAGCTTTGGGTACTCAGACTTCCCCAATTTTTTTAGCAACGAACATGATCACACACTCTCAACCAATCCTCACCCAGAAATTAACATAAGTTTTGAACACATTTTTGAACCATTTTGGGCAGAGGATGATACCCATTTGAGCACTAGGGTTTCAGAAAATCAAGAAGAGTAAAGGAGAAAATGAAGATGAAGAAGAAGAAGAAAGAGTGATTAAGCTTTCATACCTGGATCCTTGCAATTAGGAGTGAGAGTTGATGGAGTTTACAGTGGTGAGAGTGAGCGAGCCAAGAGTTTGAGAGCCTTAGTCGTTTTTGTTCAATTTTTGTTCAAAATGAGCCAAAGTCTGATTTTACCTTGCAGACGTCGCAATTGCAACACAGACTTCGCAATTGCGAAGGTCAATGTAACCTGCTTCTATCGCAATTGCGACAAAGCTTTGGGAATTGCGACTGGGAAACATCGCAAATGCGAAAAGGTCTTCACAAATGCGAAAATTGCCCCTGCAATTTTCATCAGCTACTGGTTTTGGCTCTCCTGGTCACTCCGACCCGCTCAAATCAACTCCAAAAAATCTAAAACTTGGCAGATTAGGTACAAATAATATACTAAGCTACTCTAAAAAAGAAAATTTTAAAAATGACAAAAAAATTTGAAAAAGGATGGGTTGCCTCCCACCAAGCGCCGCATTTAATGTCGTGGCACGACGCAAAACAACATTACCACTTTTCTCGCCACTTGGACGATATGAACTGGGCATCCAACTTGGAATCAAGCTTGTGACCACGAGCGATGGGGGGTGGTAAGTCGATGATCAAGCCAAGCTTTAAATTCTTCATTTTGCACTTCTTGACTTTCATGTGAGGAATGTCATTTTGCCTTCTTGTTCCCTCAAATTGTAAGATGTATGGTTGTTGCCTTTCCTCCTCGCAATCCCTCTTTGACTCATGTAGTTCAATTCTTATATCACCACACAATTCCAATGTTGAAAAATGCTTGGAATGTGACTTCAAAACCTCCAACTTGTAATTTTTCTCGGATTTTGACCTCCTCTTTTTCCCCCGGATTAGAGTCAATCTCAACCACATTTTCATTTACACCGGTTGACTCTAATTCCATTTTTTTCTCGGCATCATTAACACTCATGGAGTCGGTTGGTGGATGTTCAATTCTTGAATCCTCGAAGTAAAGCTCACTTTCTTCCTCGGAATTGGACTCTTCTTGGCTTCCTTCCACACTCTCAAGTTGGTGGGCATAGTGAGCCTCAACCAATATTTTTGTTTGCTCTTACAAAGTGCGGATATGTTCATCATTGTAAGTCAAGCCTTGTTTCAAGTCCTCGAGTGCAAAGTTGGGGAAGGGAAGGACAAATAAGCACAATCATCCCAATGACCATTTTGAAAACCACACTTATCACAAATACTCCACTCATGGGTTTGAGATTGTGCGCACAATCCACCCCTGGGAGAATTTAAATAATTTTTCCACGAGTGTGGTCCTCCACGATAAGGACAAGGGTCATCAAAGTATGAACAACTACCATCTGACCTATTTTCATTATATGATGCCATTTTTTAAAAAATAATCAAATAAACAAGAAACAAACAAGAAAAATAGACCAAGCTAAGAAAAATAATTACACAAATATTCACAATTTTGGAACAAAGCACTTACGCTTATTTCTCAAACAACCTAAATTACGCCAAATTGTTCCCCGGCAACGGTGCCAATTTTGATAATGTCCAAATCCACTACTAAAAAGTAAATGGACACGGTCGCATGCAATATAATTTACCCAACTATGAGTCAGGGTCGAATCCCACAGAGAACGCATTGTAGGCGATTAGGAATGTAAGAAAATTATCACTTATCGCGCAATGCCAAAAACTAAGAATTTGGTTTTAAAAGTGTTTATACCTAAATGCGGAAATGTAAACTAACCTATAAAACAAGTAAAATGATCAATGGCTACAAGGATGGATGCATCGGGAATTACACTCAAGTAATGATCCAATGTATTTCATGATTTTACAAATATGAGCGAGTTTATGTTAATTAGCCGCGGGTAATAATTCTTAATTAGCTTCTTCCGAAGACTAAAAAGACTTCCTAATTGAATTATTCCTAAAACAATTAAGAGATTAAGCACTCCCGGATATGGCTACAAGTAGTTCAATCCTATCCCTAGGTAGAATTTATAAAATGAGGGTTAACGCCTCAAGTTCTTGTTAATTAATCTTTCCCTACCCCAAATTATCTTTTCCAAAATTAATTCGGAGTTAATGGGCGAGTCCTAGGGTTAGCTAATCCCTTTGAAAACATTAAAGCACAAGAATAATTAAAGTAACAATAACTTACTTCATAAAAGGATAAAAATCATTCAATACAGAAGCTCAACAAGGTATTTAATCCACACTTTAAATATGAATATTCTCATAAACAAGATTCAAGTGTTGGAAATAAATACTACACACTTAAATATTCAATACAAAGTAAGGAAATGAAGAAATAAACATAAATGGGTAACAAATCCTTAAGCACAAGCTTGAAATCTTCAAAACCCAAGTGTGTAAACCCTAGCTTCCACCTTGTTCTCTCTAAGTCTAAGAACTGAAAATAAGCCAAAGATTTCCAAAATATCTGCTTGGCCGTGTATAAAAATAGTTTGGTGATTAAAAATGTGAAATTCCAGAATTGCCCAGGCCTGAAGCTCGATCTTCGCAATTGCGAACATAGATTCGCAATTCCCAACAATGCATGTGTTGCTTCACTTCGCATTTGCGATGACTGCTTCGCATTTGCGAATATTGACCCTCTGAGTTGACTTCGTATTTACGATGATTGCTTCGCATTTGCGAAGATTGACCCTTTGAGTTGACTTTGCATTTGCGAAGTCTTCTTCGCATTTGTGAAGACTGCATAAATCAACTATGCTTCGCAATTCCCAGGATTTCCTCGCAATACCCAAGTTTGTTATCTTCGCATTTCCCTAGGTTTTGTCGCAATTGCGACCACTGAGGGCATTGCCCAGATTTTTCCTCTTTTTAGCTTCTTTTTGACTTGTTTTCACTTGGTTTCTTCACCATTACTTCTAAATCACATACAACCTGTAAAATAGAAGTAAATGACATTAAATACATGATTTTATCACTCAAACATAGCAAAAATATAGGTTTAAAGACAAGATAAGTTGGTAAAATACCAACTTATCAGCGCGCCGTTCAGCAGTTCGAGGCTATGAACAGCTTCAATTCAGGCATTATGACTTGTACGCGTGGTCGGAATTTAATTTCAAGAAGTTCGGAGTTGGCTTGGAGGGGAAATTCTCATTTCGGAAGCTTTAAGTTGAGGTAATTGACTAGGATTGGATTTCAGAGAAAACGACCTCGGAATCGGGATCTGAGGGATCCAGCAGGTTCGTATGATGATTTCGGACTTGGTCGTATGCCTGGATGGGGTTTTGGGTGACCCGGGAGCGTTGTGGCACCTATTGTGGAAGTTAGCATTTTAGAAGAAATTTCATAAGTTTGGGTTGAAGTGCATTTCAGTGTTATCAATGTCCGTTTGGGATTCCAAGTCTGGGAGTAGCTCCGTATGGTGATTCTGGAGTTGGGAGCGCGATCGGAAGTGAATTCGGATGTCCGTGGAGCATTTTGGAGCCATTTGGCTGAAGATAGAAATTGAAGGTTTTGAGAAGTTTGACCAGAAGTGGACTTTCTGATATTAGGGTCGGAATCCGATTCCGAAAGTTGGAGTAGGTCTGTAATGTCGAATATGAATTGTGCACAAAATTTGAAGTCAATCGGACATGATTTGATAGGTTTAATCATCTAAAGTACATGTTTGAAATTCTAAAGTTCATAAAGCTTGGATTGGAGGTCGATTCTTTGTTTTAGCATTGTTTGATATGATTTGAGGCCTCGAACAAGTTTGCAATGTGTTTTGGGACTGGTTGGTATGATTGGTTGGGGTCCCGGGGGCATCGGGTGGATTCCGGGTGGTTAACGGATCGAAAATGTAATTTTGAGAAGTGCTGAAGCTGCTGCTTCTGTCATAACCACACCTACGGTTGGTGGACCGCAGGTGCTAGACCGCAGATGCGGTCCTCACTTCGCAGAAGCGTTCCAGGGCAGGCCAGGCTAGGAACCGCAGATGCGGCTCCCAAGCCGCAGATGCGGCCTGGAGGCCGCAAATGCGGTCCCAGCTCTTTGGCCCATTTTTGCAGATGTGGCCCATTTCTCGCAGATGCGGGACCGCAGATGCGGTCCCCTGACCGCAGGTGTGGAAATTCTGGAGGTAGTGAGGTTCTTTTAAATCGGGGTTTGGGTTTATTTCAACCCCATTTTCTTCCATTGGAGCTGATTTGGAGCAACTTTGAGGTGCCATTTTCACCACCAAGCATGAGGTAAGTAAATTATGTTACTTTTGAGTTAAATACATGATTATATACGGATTTGGACATGGAAATTTGTAGAAAACTTGGGGTTTGAGGAAAAACCAAGAAAATCGATATTCTTGGAATTTGACCACGATTTTGGGTATGGAATTAAGAGAAAATCATATATTTGAGTTCATGGAGTCATGGGTAAGCTTAATCTTAAAAAAAAAATCGGAATCCGGGCACGTGGGCCCGAGGGTGTTTTTGTCAACCTTTCTATCGGGGTTAGGAATTGTTGTAAACTGGATTAATATGAGTAGTTTATCGTATATTAATGAATTTGAATAATCATTGGCTAGTTTTGGGAGTATTTAGCATCGATTCAAGTCTTCGGAAGGGCGTGGAATGCCGGTTATGGATCTTCGGAGCGAGGTGAGTCTCTTTTCTAACCTTGTAAGAGGGAATTGTCCCCATAGGTGAGTTAATTTGTTATGCGCTCCTATTTGTGGGGGCTACGTACGTACGAGGTGAGGAGAGTCCGTGCGTAGCTACTATTATGTTTAAGTCCGGGTAGTCTAGGACCTAAAAGCATGTTATTCTTGGAATATTTGTAATCTTATTGACAGTTTGAATTGTTTAAATCACGTTGAGTTAGTAAATGAATTTCTAAAAAGATTTACCTTCATCTTCTTGAATTGTTAAAAGAAAATTGGTTTTTCCTTGGATAAATTGCTCCCTGATGAGCTCTTAATTGACTATTTGAATGTGTTTGTATATTGTGGAACGGGCTGAACACCTCGGTAGATTAAATAGATGCATCTATTGTTCGCGCCATTCGACCCTCTGGCAGTGCACAGTTTAAATGTTGTTGGATCCAGCCGTACGTCCTCGGCATGAGTTGCACATGCTTGTAATGCTTGCTGTGATAGTTGTTGATACTAATATCTGCTTTCCCCGACTTGAGATAATTGTCAATTAATGGATTATGAATCCGAACATTATAAATAAAAAGGAACTTTCACCTGTTTAGTGACTCATTTGAATTTTTCTGTTGTTCTTAATGAATCCGTGAGTCATCGCATTAATGATATTATTACTGGACCTTTAGCAAGTGTCGAAGTTGCCATCTCGTCTCTACTTCTTCGAGATTAGGCAGGATACTTACTGAGTACACATTGCTTTTGTACTCATTCTACACTTCTGTGCATTTTTGTTGCATAGGCACATGCGCCACTAATGGCTTAGCAGGCGTAGCAGCATGGTTGACACGGAGACTAGGTGAGTTGTATTTCCTCGAGGCGACCCACAGCTAGTATAGTCTCTCTCAGGATTCTATTTATTTTCTGTCCAATTGTATTTCGGACAGCTGTTGTACTTTATTTGATTATTCTTAGAAATTGCTCATTCACTTGTGACACCGATTCTGGGATGGTTGTAAAGTGTTTTATATCAACTGCTTATTATTTAATTTGATTTAAGACGATTATCTTTTTAAAATGGTAAATTTGAAGGAAAATTTCAAGAGTATTAAAACAAGGATTTAATTAAGTATTTGATTGGCTTGCCTGACAGTGGTGTTCGGCGCCATCACGACCCTTAGTGGATTTTGGGTCGTGACATATTAAGTAAATAATAATAATAATAATAATTAGGTCTAGTTTGTGCTAAAAATGGTAAAATAATTATTCTTGCATTATTAGTGCTATTAGAAGCTTAAAGAAATAGTTTGGAAGAAAGGAGGGACAAAATTGGATGTCAACAGTCATCAATCCTCGGCAATGGATACTTGTTATTGATGGTGACTTTGTTCAATTGCCGATAGTCTATGTACATCCTTATCGATCCATCCTTCTTCTTTACAAACAACACTAGCGCACCCCAAGGCGAGACACTGGGTCTAATAAAGCCCTTATCAAGCAAATCTTGTAACTGCTCCTTCAACTCTTTCAACTCTAGCAGAGCCATGCGGTATAGCGGAATAGAAATGGGCGAGTGCCCGGAACCAAATCAATACAGAAGTCAATATCCCTGTCGGGTGGCATCCCTGAAGGTCTGCAGGAAATACCTCTCGGAACTCTCGAACGACTGGTACAGAATCCATGGAAGGAACCTATGCACTAGAATCGCGGATATAAGCCAGGTAAGCTAGACAACCCTTCTCGACCATGCATCGAGCCTTCATATAAAAAATAACCCTACTAGTAGAATGACTAGGAGTCCCTCTCCACTCCAAATGAGGCAACCCCGGCAAGGCTAAGGTCACGGTCTTCGCGTGATAGACCAATATAGCGCGATAAGGTAACAACCAATCCATCCCAAAATGACATCAAAGTCAACCATATCGAGAAGCAAGAGATATACATGAGTCTCAAAACCCCCAATAATGACCACAGACAAATGATAGACACAATTTACAACAATAGAATCCCCCACCGGTATGGACACGTAAATCGAAGCACCCAAAGAATCACGAGGCACAACCAAATATAAAGCAAAGTAGGATGATACATACGAATAAGTAGATCCCGGATCAAACAATACTGAGGCATCCCTACTACAAACTGAAACTGTAACAGTGATAATCGCATTAGATGACTTAGCCTTAGGCCTAGTTGGAAAAGAATGGCATCAGGGTTGGGCCCCACCATTCTGAACTACATCTTGAGGATGGGCCTTGTCGGGCTGGCCTCCACCTCTAGCGGCCTGACCTCCACCTCCAATACCTCAACCTCCACATCTAGTTATCTGACCCCTACCTCAGCTAACTGAGCGGGCGGTGGAACACCCGGTGCGGGGACCATGGCACGAGAACCCTGATGCTGAGAACTGCTCGATGCTTGAGGGCAATACCTAGCAATGTGCCTCGGATCGCCACAAGTATAAAAAGATCTCGGCTGTTATGGCCGATGACAGTGAAACTGACCCTGGCAGCCTAAGTAACCATCCTGAAAACTCTGGAGCGGCGGTGCACTGATAGGAGCTGGCGGTGCACTGTAGGCTAGCTGATCGGAATAATGCATATGAGAGCCACGACCACCTGGTGCACCGTGAGAAACCCGAAGTGCTGAATGAAACAGCCTGGGAGGATGGTCTCTGCCAAAAGTACCCCAGCCTCCAGATGAGGCCCCACTGAATTCCCCGGAGTGACGAGGCCTCCTGTCAAACCCCTGACCACTCCCCTGAGCTAAAACCAACTCAACTCGTCTGGCCACATTGGCTACATCCTGCAAGAAATCTCGCTCCCTGTCTCCTTAGCCATCTGCAATCTGATAGGCTGAGCAAATCCCTCAATAAACCTCCTCTCTCTCTCTCTCTCAATGGGGAGTATAAGAAAAGCATGACGGGCCAAATAAATAAAGCAGGTCTCGTACTGAGTAACGGACATGCTGCCCTGCTGAAGGCGCTCGAACTGCCTGCGATCGTCCTCTGTCAGTGTAACAGGAAGGAACTTCTTGAGAAATAGCTGAGAGAACTAGTCCCAAGTAAAATCAGGCGACCCCGCTGGTTTGGCCAAACAAAAAATCCTCCACGATTTCTTGGCGGAACCTGACAGACGAAAGGCAGAAAAGTCGACCCCATTGGTCTCCACTATCCCCACTTTACGTAACACCTCGTGACAACTGTCTAGATAATCCTGGGGATCCTCTGAAGATGTACCGCCATAGGTAGTGGTGAAAAGCTTGGTAAACCTATACAATCTCCACATAGCCTCAGAAGACATAGGTGATCCATCGCCGGTCTGTACTGCAACACCCAACGAAATTACCCTAACTGGCTGAGCTGCTGGAGTCTGAAATTGGGGAGACATCTGCTCCGGAGTGTGAATAGCGGGAGTCTGGTCTCCTCCCCAGACTGAGAGGCGGTTGGTGCTACAGGTAATGTGCCGGCTTGGGCGACACTCTCCATAAGGCCCACTAGATGGACCAAAGTATCTTAAAGTACCGGGGTAGCGATGAACTCCTCTGGAACATGAGTTGGCCTTGCTGGAACGGTCTGGGCAAGAGCCTCCTCATTAAACTCTACCTGAGGCTCCGCCGCTGGTGCTGCTACTCGATCTCTGGGCTAAGCCCTGCCCCTGCCTCGACCTCTAGCACGGCCTCGGCCTCGGCCTCTACCCCCCGTAGAAGCTGCCACTGGGGGCTCTGGCTGCTGCTCGGCTGAAGAAGCGGTACAAGTTCTCGCCATCTATGAAAGAACAAGAGTAGAGAGTTCAATTAGCATTGAGAGTTAAAATCACACGACAGAGAAGAATAGTAGTGAAATTATTCCTAAACTCTGTAGCGTTTTGGGGATAAGCACAGACGTCTCCGTACCGATCCCTCCGATTCTACCTACCCTGTTCGTGAATTGTGAGACCTAGGCAACCTAGTGCTGATACCAACTTGTCATGACCCGAATTTCCCACCATCGGAATCGTGATGGCGCCTAACTTTTCAGAATGCTAGGCAAGCTAACAGATAGAGGTTTAATACGCTAACCACTATCCAATTCTGTAAATAACAGCAAATAAACCAAAACAGATTTAAGCAGTGCAAAATTTTATAATAATCCAAGTACTTATACACGACTACACAAAATCTGGTGTCAGAATCCACGAACATCTAAGAGTCACTACACATACTGGCTGAAAGAAAATACAACTGTTCTCGAAATTAAAAGAAAACAGAAAACTAGGATAACTGGAAGGAGACTCCAGGGTCTGCGAACGCCGGCAGATCTACCTTGGGTCTCATGTTAGTTTGAAGGCAGCAGCTCAAATCGGGTCAGCACGGTCCGGTACCGAAATCTGCACAGAAAGTGTAGAGTGCAGTATTAGTACAATCGGCCCCATGTATTGGTAAGTGCCGAGCTTAACTTCGGCGAAGTAGTGACGAGGCTAGGACAAGACACATTAACCTGTGTAGTCAAAGAATATGCTAACAGAAATAATGATTAACAGAAGATAATAAGATATTAATGGGTGGGGAAACATGATAAGGGGTATCAAAATAAAGAATCACAGCAATAGAGGAATTTAAACAGCTAGTACACTTTGATCCAGTAATAACAAGTAAACACAACAATCGAAAAATGCACGACATCACCTTTCATGCTTTTACTCTCAACCTCACCAGTTAATCAATAATAGAAACGTGCACGACATCACCTTTCGTGCTTTACCACTCAACCTCACCATATGAACAGTAGGAACATGCACTTCATCACCCTTCGTGCTATATCACTCTTCCTCACCACATAAATAATAGAAATATTGTCGCGCCCCCTTTTTCTCGCAAAATCGGGTTTACGGCATTTGGAGGGAAAACTCATTCATTTTGGGAACTAGGTTTGCATTTGAAGAGTCGCCACCTAATGATTGGGTGCATTAGGACACCAAAAGAGTTCGATTTGAATAACCAGAGATAGGGTAAGGGCTTGAAATTATTCTAAGGGGAAGGTGTTAGGCACCCCTCAGAATCCACTAGTGTGGTTCCCGGCCAGACAATTATTGTGAATTGAGGTGAAATTAGCATATAGGCAGAGAAGGCTCAAATAAGAGGGGATTTCAACACATAATGGTTTGAAAGTAAGCAAAGTTTGAAAGAACAATTAGAAAGGCTAATTTTAAATAAAGAGTTAAAATGCTAAAGAAAAGAAATAAAGAATAAAGGGAGGGTGTCACGCCCCGATTTTCCACCCTCGGGAGTCATGATGGCGCCTACTCGTAGAAGCTAGGCAAGCCACGAAATTATAAATTCTTAACTCTTTTGTTTTAATCATTTTTACAACATACATTAACAAGTGATAAATATTTAAATAACAGCGGAATATGAGATTTAAGCGGAAGACTTAGACAAAACGAACCAAAATGATAAGGAAATCCACATATGCCTCTACCCAGAAACTGGTGTCACATCATTCACAGACGAGTAAGATTACTACATATAACTGTTTGAAAGAAAGTAACACTATATGTCTCGAATACAAGAGATAACAGAACATAATAAAGGATAGAGGAGACGCCGGGCCTGCAGACGCCTGCAGGGCTACCTCGGTGTCTCAGTGGACTGAAGGCTGGCTCCCGAACTACTGCTGCTGTCCCAGTGCTGCCTCGGTTTCTGGACAGTGTGCAGAGTGTAGCATCAGCACAACCGACCCCATGTGCTGGTAAGTGCCTGGCCTAACCCCGGCGAGGTAGTGACGAGGCTAGGACCAAGCTCCAGATAAACCTGTGCAGTTATATATATATATACACAGTCAATTTACACTTTCAGTTCACATCTCGTTGCAGGGGAAACATGTTTCGAGGAATAACAAATAATTAAAAGCTGTGAAGGGGAAACATGTTTCGAGGAATAACAAATAAAACAGAATCTCAAGAGAATTATCAAGAAACCAAAAATTCAACTTCTATCAAAGATAAGGATAACAAAGGCAATTTACACTTTCAGTTCACATCTCGTTGCAGGCGTGCAACCCGATCTCATTTCTCATATCTCGTGGTAGGCGTACCACCCGCTCCCATTTCATCATATCCCGTGGTTGGCGTACCACCCTATCCCATTTCATCATATCTCGTGGTAGGCGTACCACCCGATCCCATTTCATCATATCTCGTGGTAGGCGTACCACCCGACCCCATTTCATCATATCTCGTGGTAGGCATACCACCCGATCCCATTTTATCATATCTCGTGGTAGGCATACCACCCGATCCCATTTCATCATATCTCGTGGTAGGCGTACCACCTAATCCCATTTACATGCCAACACAAAATCACAAGGAATCCCGGCAAGGGAACAAAGCAATATAATAACTTCCCTGCAAGGGAGCAACAATATCAAGATAAACATCCCGGCAAGGGAGAATCAGCTATAACCAATCCTAACTCAACTCCTACTCAGCTCAATTAGTACCAACACTCAATCATAAATAAAATCCACGAGAGTAAACTAAATCTTTGCTCAATATCGAGAATCATCAATTAAAGCATCCGTAGTAACATTTAAGAACACAACATCTATCAATTCAGGACTGACGGTCATGCTCGACATCAACGTATAGATACTCGTCACCATTCCTATACGTCGTACTCAACAAGAAGAAATTAGCAAATAGGACACAACTCCACATCCCTCAAGCTAAGGCTAGACCGGACACTTACCTCAAACTTCCACGGCCAAATCAAGCCTCAAACACCGCCTTTCCTTTCGAATTCGGCTCCAAATTGATCGTATCTATACATAATCGACTTCATAACATCAACAAACGCTAAAAAATTCAATCCAATGCCAAATTATAGCTTTCTAATCATTCTTCCAATAACCCAAAAAATGGACCCCGGGCCCGCTTGGTCAAAACACGAGGTTCGGACCAAAATCAAATCACCCATTCACCCACGAGACCAAATATATAATTATTTCCAGAATTCGACCCCAAAACGAGGTCTAAATCACAATTAATCAAAAAGCCCTAACTCTACCCAAATCCCTAATTTTCTACCCTTAATCTCATGATTTATGCCTAGAAATCTAATGGGTGTTAAGGGAAATTGAAGAAAATGAGTATAAGATGACATACCTATGAACTTGTGGTGAAATCTTCTTTCAGGAATCGCCCAATTTGTAGATGAGATGAAGAAGTTATGAAATTTTGAACAATTCCCGTTTTTGCTACTGTTTTAAGTGTTGGGCGACAGTGTTCATCACGTTCGCGAGAACACTGTCGCGATCCCGAAGGCTGCCAGTTAGTGGAGTTACGCGATCGCGAGTTCTTCCACACGTTCGCAAAGGGTTGAACTCCCTTGAACTTCGCGTTCGCGGACACACGTACGCGTTCGCGTAGAAGAACAACCAAAATCCTAGCCCCCTCCAATTAACACTACGCGTTCGCATCACACAGGTCGCGTTCGCGATGAGCAATCTCCCAAAGCTCCGCGTTCGCGACTGTGGCATCGCGTTTGTGATGGAAAAATCCACTCCTGTCCCCATTTTCCTTACGCGTTCGCGAGAGTGATTACGCGATCGCGATGAACAACAGGCCTGAGCACCTATAGCAGAAAATCTACAACTTTTCCTTAAGTTCAAAACTTCCCGAATCACATCCGAAACACACACGAGCCCTCGGGGCTCCTAACCAACCATACAGACTAACTCAACAACATCATACGAACTTATCCGTGCGATCAAATCGCCAAAATAACCTCAATAAGAACGAATTAAACCTCAAGATCAAAGGATTTTTCTCAATCTTCATAAAACATCAACTTTAGCAATTTAGGTCCGAATCACGTCAAACGACGTCCGTTTTTCACCAAATTTCACAGAAACATCTTAAATCATATATAAGACATGTACCGGGCACCGGAACCAAAATACGGGCCCGATACTAACATGTTCTAATCAAATTTCATTTTCAATTTCCTTAAACAATTTCAAAAAACAATTTCTTTCAAAAATTCATTTCTCGGGCTTGGGACCTCGGAATTCTATTCCGGGCATACGCCCAAGTCCCATATTTTCCTACGGACCCTCCGGGACTGTCAATTCACGGGTCCGGGTCCGTTTACCTAAAATGTTGACCGAAGTCAAATTTATTCATTTTATAGCCAAATTTTACCACTATTTCACAGATTTTCATATTTAAGCTTTCCGGCTACGCGCCCGGACTGCACACACAAATCGAGGCGAGGCTAAAAGAGGTTTTCAAGGACTCGGAAGCACAGAATTAAATTTAATAACAAGTGATGACCCAAAGGGTCATCACATCCTCCACCTCTAAAACAACCGTTCGTCCTCAAACGGACATAAGAAGGAAGTATCTGAGTTGGGAAAAAGATGGGGATAACGGCTCCGCATATCGGACTCGGACTCCCAGGTCGATGCCTCAGGAGGCTGACCTCTCCACTGAACACGCACAGAAGGAAAACTCTTCGACCTCAACTGACGAACCTGCCGGTCTAGAATAGCCACTGGCTCCTCCTCGTAAGACAAGTCCTTGTCCAACTGGACAGTGCTGAAATCTAACACGTGGGAGGGATCGCCGTGATACCTCCGAAGCATGGATACATGAAACACTGGATGCACAGCTGATAAGCTCAGCGGCAATGCAGGTCTATAAGCCACCTCTCCCACTCGATCAAGAACCTCAAACGGGCCAATGTATCTAGGGCTAAGCTTGCCCTTCTTCCGAAATCTCATCACGGACTTCGTAGACGACACTCGAAGCAATACCCGCTCACCGACCATGAAATCCAAATCTCGAACCTTGCGGTCGGCATAACTCTTTTGCCTGGACTGAGCTGAACGAAGCCTATCCTGAATGATTCTAACCTTTTTCAAGGCATCCTGAACCATATCCATACCCAACAACCGAGCCTCCCCCGGCTCAAACCATCCAACTGGAGACCGACACTGCCTACCATATAAGGCCTCATAAAGAGCCATCTGGATAGTCGACTGGTAGTTGTTGTTGTAGGCGAACTCCGCTAAAGGCAAAAACTGATCCCACGAGCCTCCAATGTCAATGACACAAGCTCGGAGCATATCCTCCAAAATCTGAATGGTCCGCTCGGACTGCCCGTCCGTCTGGGGATGAAATGCTGTGCTCAACTCAACCCGTGTGCCCAACTCCCACTGAACTGCTCTCCAGAAATGCGAGGTAAACTGCGTACCTCGGTTCGAAATGATAGACACGGGCACACCATGAAGGCGAACAATCTCCCGGATATAGATCTCAGCTAGCCTCTCAGAAGAATAGGTGACTGCCACAGGAATGAAATGTGCTGACTTGGTCAGCCTATCAACAATGACCCACACTGCGTCGAACTTCTTCCGAGTCTGCGGGAGTCCAACAACAAGATCCATAGTGATCCACTCCCACTTCCACTCGGGAAGCTCAATCCTCAAATAAACCACCAGGCCTCTGATGCTCATACTTAACCTAATGACAATTCAAACAACGAGCCACATATGCTACGATATCCTTCTTTATTCTCCACCACCAATAATGCTGCCACAAATCCTGATACATCTTTGCGGCGCCCGGATGAATAGAGTACCGGGAGCTATGGGCCTCCTCTAAAATCAACTCTCGGAGCCCATCCATATTAGGCATACAAACTCGACCCTGCAATCTCAAAACTCCATCATCACCTATAGCAACCTGCTTTGCACCTCCGCGTTGCACCGCGTCTCTAAGGACACACAAATGGGGATCATCATACTGCCGATCACGGATACGCTCCAATAATGAAGAACAAGCGACCATGCAAGCTAACACACGACTGGGCTCAGAAACATCCAGTCTCACAAACTGATTGACTAAACCCTGAACATCCAAAGCAAGCGGTCTCTCACCGACCGGAATATAAGCAAGACTGCCCATACTGGCTGACTTCCTACTCAAAGCATCGGCCACCACATTGGCCTTTCCCAGATGATATAAAATGGTGATATCACAATCTTTCAGCAACTCCAACCACCTCCTCTGCCTCAAATTCAACTCCTTTTGCTTGAACAAATACTGAAGACTCTTGTGATCCGTGGATACCTCGCATGCCACGCCATACAGATAATGCTTCCAAATCTTCAATGCGTGAACTATGGCTGCCAACTCCAAATCATGAACCGGATAGTTCTTCTCATGAATCTTCAACTGCCGCGAAGCATAGGTAATGATCTTTCCATCCTGCATCAACACTGCACCAAGCCCAATATGAGAAGCATCACAATAAACTGTATAAGGCCCTGAACCTATGGGCAAAACCAACAGCGGTGCCATAGTCAGAGCTGTCTTGAGCTTCTGAAAGCTCGCCTCACAATCATCCAACCATCTGAACTGGGCACCCTTCTGGGTCAACCTGGTCATTGGGGCTGCAATAGATCAAAACCCCTCCACGAACCGACGATAGTAGCCTGCCAATTCCAAGAAACTCCGAATCTCCGTAGCTGATGCTGGTCTAGGCCAGTTCTTGACTGCCTCAATCTTCTTCAGATCAACCCGAATACCCTCGGCTGATACAAAATGACCCAGAAATGCAATTGAACTCAACCAGAACTCACATTTCGACAACTTAGCATACAACTGACTATCCCTCAAAGTTTGAAGAACCACTCTAAGGTGCTGCTCGTGCTCCTCCTGGCTGCGGGAATATATCAATATATCATCAATGAAGACTATAACGAACAAATCCAAATAAGGCCTAAACATTTGGTTCATCAAATCCATAAAAGCTGCTGGGGCATTTGTCAACCCGAATGACATAACCAAGAACTCATAATGCTTGTACCGAGTGCGGAAAGCTATCTTAGGGACATCGAATGCCCTAATCCTCAACTGATCGTATCCAGATCTCAAGTCAATCTTTGAAAATACCCTGGCACCCTGAAGCTGATCGAACAAATCATCAATCCTCGGCAGCAGATACTTATTCTTGATTGTAACCTTGTTTAATTGCCAGTAATCAATACACATTCTCATTTACCCATCCTTCTTCTTAACAAACAACACCAGCGCACCCCAAGGCGAAACACTGGGTCTAATGAAACCCTTCTTAAGCAAGTCTTGCAATTGCTCCTTTAACTCTTTCAACTCAGGCGGGGCCATGCGATACGGCGGGATAGAAATTGGCTGGGTGCCCGGAGCCAAATCAATGCAGAAATCAATATCCCTATTGGGTGGCATACTCGGCAGGTCTGAAGGGAAAACCTCAGGAAACTCCCGGACAACGGGCACAGAATCAATAGAAGGAACCTCAGCACTAGAATCACGAATATAAGCCAAATAGGCCAAACACCCCTTCTCGACCATACGCCGAGCCTTCACATAAGAAATAACACTACGGGTAGAATGACCAGGGGTCCCTCTCCACTCTAAACGAGGCAAACCCGGTAAGGCTAAAGTCACAGTCTTGGCATGACAATCCAAGATAGCATGGTAAGGTGATAACCAGTCTATCCCCAGTATAACATCGAAATCAACCATGTCCAGAAGCAACAAATCTACACGAGTCTTAAGACCCCCAATCACGACTATACAAGAGCGATGGACTCGATATACCACAATGGAATCACCCACCAGTGTAGACACATAAACCAGAACAGTCCCTGTGATAACTGCATCGGAAGACTCAGCCTCAGGCCTGGCTGGAAGAGCATAACATCGGGGCTGGGCCCCACCACTCTGATCTACCTCTCTGGGATGGCTTGCAGCTGGCTGGCCTCCACCTCTAGCGGTCTGAGCCCCACCTCTAGCACCTCTGCCTCCACCTCTAGCAGCTCTACCCCCACCTCTAGCTGGCTAGGCGGCCTGTGGAACGCCTGGTGCCTGAACCATAGCACGGGAACCCTGATGTGGAGAACTGCTCGAAGCTCGAGGGCAATATCTAGCAATGTGCCTCGTGTCGCCACAAGTAAAACAACTGATCAGAATACTGCATTGAGGACCACGGCCTCCTGAAGCACCATGAGAAACCTGGAGTGCTGACTGAAAAGGCTAGGAGGATGGCCTCTATCATACGAATCCCTGCCTCCAGACGAGGCACCACTGAATCTATCTGACTGACGGGGTCTCTTGTCTTCCCTGTGACCACCCCCCTGTGATAAAACCATCTCAACTCTCCGGGCCACATTGGCCGCCTTCTGGAAGGATATCTCACTCCCAGCCTCTCTGGCCATCTAAAGACGAATCGGCTGAATGAGTCCATCAATAAACTGCCTCACTATCTCCTTCTCGGTGGGAAGTATAATAAGAGCATGGCGAGCTAAATCAATAAATCTGGTCTCGTACTGGGTGACAGTCATGGATCCCTGCTGGAGGCGCTCAAACTGCCTCCGATAGGCCTCTCGCTGTGTGATAGGGAGAAACTTCTCCAAAAATAGCTGCATGAACTGCTCCCAGGTCAAAGATGGCGATCCGGCTGCTCTAGCCAAACAGAAATCCCTCCACCAAGTCTTGGCGGATCCAGATAAGCGAAATGCAGCAAATTCAACCCCATTGGTCTCAACAATGCCCATGTTCCGAAGAACCTCGTGACAGCTGTCTAAATAATCCTGGGGATCCTCAGCAGATGCATTGCTGAAGGTAGTAGTGAAGAGCTTGGTAAACCTGTCCAATCTCTACAAAGCATCGGCAGACATAGCTGTACCATCGCCGGTCTGTGCTACCACACCCAGCTGAACTGCTCCAACTGGCTGAGCTGCTGGAGTCTGAAACTGGGGAGCTACCTGCTCCGGAGTGTGAGTAGCAGGAGCGTGGGCTCCTCCTCCGACCTGAGAGACGGCTGGTGCTACAGAGAGCAAACCTGCCCTGGTGATACTCTCCATAAGGCCCACTAGACGGACCAGAGCATCCTGAAGAACTGGTGTAGCAATAAACCCCTCTTGGACCTAAGCTGGGCCCACTGGAACTGCTGGGGCTGGAACCTCGTCATCAAAATCAACATGAGGCTCTGCTATGGGTGCTGCTGCCCTGGGCTGAGCTCTGCCCCGGCCTCGGCCTCTAGCACGGCCTTGGCCTCGCCCTCTGCCCCTAGTGGGAGCTGCTGCTGGGGGCTTGGGCTGCTGATCGGTAGATGAGGAAGCGCGTGTTCTCACCATCTGCGAAAGAACGGGGTAGAACTTCAATTAGCATTGCGAAACCAAATCGCACGACAAGAAAGAACAAATGTGATGTTTTCCCAACTGTATAGCCTCTGGGGTATAAATACAGACGTCTCCATACCGATCCCTCGTACTCTACTAAGCTTGTCCGTGAATTGTGAGACCTATGTAACCTAGAGCTCTGATACCAACTTGTCACGACACGAATTTCCCACCCCCGGGAGTCGTGATGGCGCCTACTGATAAAAGCTAGGCAAGCCATGAAATTGTAAATTCTTAACTCTTTTGTTTTAATCCATTTTACAACATATATTAACAAGTGATAAACATTTAAATAACAGCGGAATATGAGATTTAAGCGGAAGACTTAGACAAAATGAACCAAAATAATAAGGAAATCCACATAAGCCTCTACCTAGAAACTGGTGTCACATCATTCACGGACTACTAAGATTACTACATACAACCGTTTGAAAGAAAGTAACACTGTCTGTCTCAAATACAAGAGATAACAAAACATAATAAAAGATAGAGGAGACGCCGGGCCTGCGGGACGCCTGCAGGGCTACCTCGGTGTTTCGATGGACTGAAGGCTGGCTCCCAAACTACTGTTGCTGTCCCAGTGCTGCCTCGATATCTGCACAAAGTGCAAAGTGTAGTATCAGCACAACCGACCCCATGTGCTGGTAAGTGTCTGTCCTAACCCCGGCGAGGTAGTGACGAGGCTAGGACCAGACTCCAGATAAACATGTGCAGTTATATATATATACAGCGGAAAATAAACTAGAACAAATAAGTAAAAGCTGGGAAGGGGAAACATGCTTCGATGAATAACAGATAAAACAGAATCTCAAGAGAATTATCAAGAAACTAAAAATTCAACTTCTATCAAAGATAAGGAAAACAAAGGCAATTTACACTTTCAGTTCACATCTCGTTGCAGGCGTGCAACCCGATCCCATTTCTCATATCTCGTGGTAGGCATACCACCCGCTCCCATTTCATCATATCCCGTGGTAGGCGTACCACCCGATCCCATTTCATCATATCTCATGGTAGGCGTACCACCCGATTCCATTTCATCATATCTCGTGGTAGGCGTACCACCCAATCCCATTTCATCATATCTCGTGGTAGGCGTACCACCCGAAACCATTTCATCATATCTCGTGGTAGGCGTACCAGCCGATCCCGTTCCATCATATCTCGTGTAGGCGTACCACCCGATCCCATTTACATGCCAACACAAAATCACAAGGAATCCCGGCAGGGGAACAAAGCAATATAATAACTTCCCAGCAAGGGAGCAACAATATCAAGATAAACATCCCAGCAAGGGAGAATCAGCTATAACCAACCCTAACTCAACTCCTACTCAGTTCAATTAGTACCAACACTCAATCATAAATAAAATCCATGAGAATAAACTAAATCTTTGCTCAATATCGAGAATCGTCAATTAAAGCATCCGTAGTAACATTTAAGAACACAACATCTATCAATTCAGGACTCGCGGTCATGCTCGACATCAACGTATAGATACTCGTCACCATGACTATACGTCGTACTCAACAATAAGCAATTAGCAAATAGGATAAAACTCCTAATCCCTCAAGCTAAGGTTAGACCGGACACTTACCTCAAACTTCCACGGCCAACTCAAGCCTCAAACACCGCCTTTCTTTTCGAATTCGGCTCCAAATCGATCGTATCTATACATAATCGACTTCATAACATCAATAAACTCTAAACTATTCAATTCCAATGCCAAATTATAGATTTCTAATCATTCTTCCCAAAAACCCAAAAATCTACCCCGGGCCTGCTTGGTCAAAACACGA
The DNA here is from genome assembly GCF_001879085.1 of Nicotiana attenuata. NCBI lineage: Eukaryota > Viridiplantae > Streptophyta > Magnoliopsida > Solanales > Solanaceae > Nicotiana > Nicotiana attenuata. The sequence goes on along the minus strand of NW_017671707.1, from coordinate 85,673 downwards.
GGTTCGGACCAAAATCAAATCACCCATTCACCCACGAGCCCAAATATATAATTATTTCAAGAATTCGACCCCAAAACGAGGTCTAAATCACAATTAATCAAAAAGCCCTAACTCTACCCAAATCCCTAATTTTCTACCCTTAATCTCATGATTTAAGCCTAGAAATCTAATGGGTGTTAATAGAAATTTAAGAAAATGAGTCTAAGATTATATACCTATGAACTTGTGGTGAAATCTTCTTTCAAGAAACGCCCAATTTGGAGTTGAGATGAAGAAATTATGAAATTTTTGAACAAATCCCGTTTTTGCTACTGTTTTAAGTGCTGGGCGACAGTGTTCATCGCGTTCGCGAGAACACTATCGCGATCGCGAAGGCTGCCAGTAAGTGGACTTACGCAATCGCGAGTTCTTCCACACGTTCGCAAAGGGTTGAACTCCCCTGACCTTCGCGTTCGCGGACACACGTATGCATTTGCGTAGAAGAACGACAAAAATCCCAGCCCCCTCCAATTAACACTACGCGTTCGCATCACACAGGTCGCGTTCGCGATGAGCAATCTCCCAAAGCTCCGCGTTCGCGACTGTGGCATCGCGTTTGTGATGGACAAATCCACTCCTGTCCCCATTTTCCTTACGCGATCGCGAGAGTGATTACGCGATCGCGATGAACAACAGGCCTGAGCACCTATAGCAGAAAATCTACAACTTTTCCTTAAGTTCAAAACTTCCCGAATCACATCCGAAACACACACGAGCCCTCGGGGCTCCTAACCAACCATACAGACTAACTCAACAACATCATACGAACTTATCCGTGCGATCAAATCGCCAAAATAGCCTCAATAACAACGAATTAAACCTCAAAATCAAAGGATTTTTCTCAAACTTCTTAAAACATCAACTTTAGCAATTAAGGTCCGAATCACGTCAAACGACGTCCGTTTTTCACCAAATTTCATAGAAACGTCTCAAATCATATATAACGTGTACCGGGCGCCGGAACCAAAATGTGGGCCCGATACTAACATGTTCTAATCAAATTTCATTTCTAATTTCCTTAAACAATTTCTTTCAAAAATTGATTTCTCGGGCTTAGGACCTCGGAATTCGATTCCGGGCATACGTCCAAGTCCCATATTATCCTACGGACCCTCCGGGACCGTCAAATCACGGGTCCGGATCCGTTTACCCAAAACGTTGACTGAAGTCAAATTTATTCATTTTATAGCCAAATTTTACCACTTTTCATAGATTTTCATATTTAAGCTTTCCGGCTACGTGCCCGGACTGCGCACGCAAATCAAAACGAGGCTAAAAGAGGTTTTCAAGGCCTCGAAAGCACAGAATTAAATTTAAAAACAAGTGATGACCTTTTGGGTCATCACAGAGGGGGTCATAGGTTTATTAAAAATATGGATCACCCCACACAATGTCCGATAATCACTCCTCAATGAGGGGATACACGTGATATTATCGCGTGGTCATCATATCCATATCTACCCTTTCCACCTCGTTAAGGTGTTTAAAGCGCAGATTGGTCTCGGTTACTTACTGCATGCTATTACCCATCCCACTCCTATTAGTCCCGGAGGCACTTAGGACTACTAATCCTAAAAAGGGAGGGATATTAGGCTTATTTGAAGTTTCAAAGGTAAAAATTCTAAGGCGACATACAAAACACATATTGCATATTTTTGGGAGAGCATATAAACAAACAAAGGCTCATATATACCTCCTTAAACAAATAAAGCATATAACTAGCATGATTTCCACATACTTTTTAGGTCTTGATAAAAAATACCAAAGACGAGGGAGTTTAAAATATTGAGGCAGATTGGTCCATTACATAACTCAGATAAGAAGTCTGAATCGGGCCTGCCTGCTGGTTGTAATGACTAACAGAAACAGATTAAGTTCACAGTTATTATTCTAATGCTTGCTTAAGTGTTTAGACGGAATCTTATGGGCATGATATCTACTGATTTTAGAAGGTGATGAGATAGTAAGGCTCGAAATGAATTGTTTGAAGTCCTATATGCATACTTGTTAAGCTCGTTAAGTGAAGAACATCGATTACCAAAAGAGATGCAGAATGTACAAGAATTAGAAAATTGGTTACAAGTTCTGCGGGTGATGGCATCTACTATTACTGATTTTATATCTAACATGACTGTGAATGAAAACGAATCAGAATTGCTCGAGGATCCCTATAGGCATGATTTCTATGCATTACTGATTTTTAGACGTGGTATCTAATTGCAGAAACCTTATTGACATGGTATCTAAATGCAGAAACTTATATTAAACCTAATAGACATGGTATCTAAATGTAGCTTGAATAATGCAAAATATTCCTATAGGAAGGGTTTCTAAGTGAAGTTTGAATATGTAGAAGTTAAAAAACCCAATAGGCATGATTTCTAGGTAAAGTTTAAATATCCAGAAGTTAAAAAAAATACCCTTTAGGCATGATTTCTACCTTTGCATGCATAGTTCCCCACCTTTTTCCACTAGCCAGTCCCAAATGTTTATTACAACTTATTACAAAACAGAGTAATGAAATACATCAGAAAAAGAACAAAGGAAAGTACGAGCAGAGGAAGCCTGATTCTTGACTTCCTCTCTGAGTTATGAGATAGACCAACTCAAAGTACATTGATCCAAAGCCTTCTCCAATTTGAGTGTGTCAGAGTTCCCTAAGAGCCTCAATGGGACTCCGGGCAGTGCACACACCTAAATTGTATCACCAGAATAGGGACAAGTGCAGTGTGGAAGTGCCATCCCTCAAGTGTCCAGGTTCATAGGGAGCTCATGGGTCCCAAGTCAAGGCTCACAAGAGGGGGGCAGAACTTAAGTCTAAGAGAGAGTGCAAGTGAAGAAATAGAGCTTTAAGAACTAGGGAAGTAACGAAGAGGGAAAGAGGTGCTGGGCAGCAGTTACAGAGTGAAGGATTTCACATAAAGGGGGTTCAGGGATTGGGAACTGCAAAGATCCTATGTATTTAGCCATTAGTTAATTCTGGGCATGCCCAGCAATAGGGAGTGCTATTATGCTTACAACATCAACCAAAATACACAACATATAATGGTAACATAGAGGTTATGATCTCAGGGGAATCAAGTTTGAGTCATAGACAGCAATGCTTAATATTGTCATGCCTCAAACAAACTTTTAGTATCAAAAACCTTGGGGTAGGAGTTTAGGATGCATAATAGATTCAGAACAGGTAGTAGGGAATTACAACATGCTTAGAATAAAGTACTGAATTAAGCACAAGCAGTAGGCAGACAAGAAAACAAAAGTATTAAGTAAACATATTGTTGTGATGCTGAAATCTTAATCAAGACATACCAGTTCAAAGAGGCAAAAATGCAATAAAAGCAGGTAGCCGGACTTTGAAGACTGGCCACAGTACAAGTAGCAAGAGAGAATATTTTGAGTGTGAGTGTGAGTTCAGAAACTAAGCGTGTTCGTGTGTGTTTGTGTTAATGAAAGAGCAGGGTATTTATAGTTTCAAAACAGATGGAAAATAACGCAAGAGTCATAGTTCAGCAGCAATTACGGAACTACGTACTAATCAAAATCAAATCAGCACTAAGGACTTCCTTTAATTAAGGAGTTAAAATCAAACGGTAATGGGCAGAAAACATTTAAGGAAAGGAATCAAGTAGAGCATCATGTGCAGAATAGACAATTAGGGGTAAGTACATAGGGGTTTAATTAAGGGAAGAATCTTTGAAATACTCGGTAAACCAAATAAGGTAAGAAACACAATAAATTTGCAGAATATGGAGACAATCAGCACACAGTAAATCAAGGAGCCAGGGATTCCAGATTACTGATTTGGGGAGAACAACATGGGTTCCCGTGAATAAATAAATAAACCAAGTAAAAGACAAGAGAATCAAAAGTCTAAAGGGAAGTTTTCAAATCAATCCAAGAAACAGGGAAATCAGTAAAACAAGGAAAGAATCAATTACACGAGTGCAATCAGAATTTCACAAGGAGGTTTGAAATCAGTCCAAAAAAGGTCATTTTAGAGGGAAATTTAGCATATAAAAGAGTACATAAACATTAGGCATGCGAGGTTAAACTATGGCAAAGAGAAGCAGCATGCAATAATAATTACAAAGTCTAGTAGACAGTGAAACATGGTAGTCACATAGGTCAATTTAGTAATAAGGTAAAAGAGGGCATCAGAAGCATGCAAAAAGGGTCAAGTAAAAAGACCTTTCTGAAAAAATATAGTCTCGTTTCAGTGATTGCAGGAAACCAAAGCATATAGAGAAATAGAAGTTGAAACAAAAAGGACTTTGAATCTAGTCAAGCAACTTCAAATAGATGAAGCAGCTTTAGAGGCTCGAATAGGTTCGAAGAAATTTAGGGTTTTGAAACTAGTAAAATCAAGGGATGATGAACAAGCAAATCACACAGCACATAGTCCCGGAACTCGAATGAACCCAAAGTTTTAGGATTTTCACCATCAATCGAGTCTAGAGATGAAAAACAAATAATCAAACAAATACTAACACGAAATATATTCAGAAACCTCAAAAGAAACTAAGACTCTTGACATGCAAACTCCAGTAAAAGAACGACATAAGGAAACATAGCAGGACATGTCAAAAATCAGAGAAAGCTTAGAAATAACTTAACAAAACCTAAATCGGAAAAGATAAAAGGGGTTTTGAAGGCAAAGTTTTGGAAGAAACCTTGAGAAAATGTTTAGAAGTTTTAGAGCAAACACAGATCTAAACGGATCTAAAAGAAATCGGAAGAACATCTAAGGTAAGGTTTCAGACGAAACTCAGATGGTGAGAAAGGCTTGGAAAATCATCGATCTAAGTAGGAGAAGTCAAGAATCAAGCTTGAATAGCCATGGCTGGCCGGAGAAAAGTCAAAGGTGACTGCAGACAGCCATAGAACCGAAAACAACCAAGGTCTGGACCAAACTTTCCCAGGATTCAGCCTTGAAACCGTGATAATCGGGCATATAGAAGCCAAAGGAGGTAGATACAGGCCTCCAATGGCTTCGGAAGCCATTGATTTGGGCGATTTTAGGTGGTGGTTGAGGGTGGCGGCTACGGTTTGAGAGAGAGTTTGAGAGAGAATTGGGATTCTGAGGAGGTTGAATGAGAGAAAATGATAGGGTTTAGGGGTTGTTTGGGACTAATTATGGAAAGGGGGTTTGGTGGCCGTTGATCATTTTGATCAACGGCCTGGATTGATCAGGTACGTGGAGCGGTTTAACGGGGTTGGGTTTGGGTCGGTTCAGACGGGGATTGGGTCAGGGTAATTGGATTTAAAATTGGGGTTCAATTCAGGCCACAATTGAAACACAATTGGGCTATATTTTAAATAGCCACATTTCCATTATTTATTTTATAAAAAACAGTAAAGTAATTTCTGGAAATAAATTAGAGGTACTAAAATGATTAATAATACATACTTATCAAATTAATAATATTGTATCTAATTTTTATAGACATAAACGTAATTAAATCTAAAAAAGGCTAATATTGCAATTATATTCAATTTAGCCTTAAAAATACTAAATAAATTTGTAAAATTATGAAAAAATTATCTTAGCTATATTTTAGTATAAATATGAGATTCCAAAAAATGAATCACTAAAAACGATAATTTGGGAATAATTATTGGGTTTTTCTGGATCAGATAGGGCAATAAATTGATTTAAAAATCTTTAAAAATTAAGGAAAGATAATAAAACATTTGGACATACCTATATATGCATACATATGCAATTTTGGAAGTATTTTGCACATTAAAAATATTTAGGGAAAAATTGGGTATCAACAAGGAGATGAAGGAACATCATCTGATTGTTCTGTCAAAGTACGGGTAACCTGATATACTAGCCACTCATCTTCCTCCCCCTGACTTGTAGAAACGGGAGGTGCATAGAAGAATGGCATAGTCTCTGAAAAAACCACATCAATTGACACCAGATATTTGCCAAGTTCAGTAGAATAACACCGATACCCCTTCTGAAGGCGAGAATAACCAAGAAAAACACACTTCAATGCCTTGGGATCCAACTTGGTAACAGATGGTCGAACATATCGAACATAACATGTGCTTCCAAACACCTTGGGTTCCACAAGAAATAATGACTTATTTGGAAAAAGAATACCGTAAGGCGTATTACCTCCAAGCACAGTAGATGGCATGCGATTAATCAAAAAGCAAGTCGTGGAGACCGCATCAGCCCAGAACTATTTAGGAACTTTCATTTGGAACAGAAGTGCCCGAGCTGTCTCAAGTAGATGCCTATTCTTCCTCTCATGTAGGACTAAAATAACTCTGACATGTATTCTTTAGCATTATCACTCATTAGAATACGCACCGAAGCATTGAATTGAGTTTTGACTTCAGCACAAAAGGCAGAAAAGTGAGTAAACACTTCAGAGCGACTCTTCATAAAGTAAATCCAAGTCATTCGGGAAAAATCATCTACAAAAGTGACAAAATACTTATGTCCAGTTTTAGAAACAACAGGACATGGTCCCCAAACATCAGAATGAACTAACTCAAAAGCTGACTCAGCTCGCTTGTTAACCTTGGACCTAACAAGATGTGATGATGTTTTGCAAATCGACATGACTCACAATCTAATGAAGAAATATTTCGAATCTGAGGAAAGAGCTTCTTCAACAAAGGTAAAGAGGGATGCCACAATCGACAATGTGCTTCAAAAGGAGACACGACACTAGAGTATGCAATAGATTGTGGCTCCCATTCATCAAGGATATAGAGATCAACAGATAAATACCCTTTACCAATAATCTGCTTTGTCGTAAGATCAAGAAACAAATAATGATTGGGAAAGAACGCTACACATCAATTAAGGTCTCTGGTGATTTTACTAATAGAAATCAAATTAAAGGCCAAGTTTGGGAGACTTAATACAATTGACAAGGTAATAGAGGAAGTCGGTTTAACAGTCCCAGATCCAACACTGCTACAAGTTTTTCCATCAACTACAGTAACTGAAGAGGGTGCTTTGTGTGATCGAAAGCTAGAAAAAATATTTGGATTACCTGTCATGTGATTTGTTGCACCTGAGTCAATCACCCATTTATTTGAAGAAGTGATAAGACATGTCTTATCTGACCCGGAAAAAGCAGTAACTGAAGAAGATTCCTTAATTGATTTATGATATTGAAGGAACTCAAGAAACTCATCCGAAACCAGGATTGTTGGACTAGAAGTTGTATAACTATTTCCTCCTTGCTTACTGTTTATAGTCATCCTATTTCCAACTAATAAAACTCACTGTATCAAAATAACTGATGGAGAATCCAACCGAATGACCCAAACAGACTATATTGGAAAGCAGAAATCAGACAATACTTGAAAAAGACAGTAGTCTGCACAATCAAAAACCTGAGAATTGCCAGACTCAAGGTTGCACTCAAAAGACAATTTTTTGAAATCTAACCAAGCTTCAGATAACCTCCAAGAGACAATATCACTGTTGCACTTGTAGAAAACCTCAACCAGTTCGTAAAATCAAAATAACAATCAGCAACTCATAAAAAATTTCAAACATGACCAAAAAGAATGGTCACAGATTCATGTTTCAAGGCTATTCTTCTCCAAAATGTGGTCCAATCACCACATGACCACCACAATTCAACCAAAACTTCGAGGCAAAGTCGTAACGGAAGCTAGACCAAGATTAGTCCACGAAGTGCCTCCACACACAGCTTAAACAGAAGTATCTCCGGTAGTTTCGTCGGCGCGTGAGACGCACGTGCTTCTCCTCCGACCACCAGATTTTGGGGTTTTGTAGATTGGGGGAGTTTCTGATCTAAGTCTGACAAAGCAAGATACCGTGCTCTGATACTATGCACACGAAATGGAAATAATAACTTGTGTTCTCATTCCAAGTGGTGAGCAATATAAATACATGTATATCAGGTGCTAACTAAGGAAAGAAATAAAAGAGATTCCTACAAATTTGCTATTTATGTACACTACTAAGAAAGAGTTTACATTCATTCTATAATAAGTGTCTAGATTCATTCCATAATAAATGTCTAGATTCATTCTATAACAAGTCTAATGAATGCAATAGTAAAAAAAAATATTGAAACACACTAAATACAAAACTATACAACAGTTATATACAACTGAAAAATCATTCTAATTAGTTGGGTTGATAATGAGGCATGTTAGAATTAATTTTGTTGAGTTATATTAGGAGTGTATCACGCTAATTGATATTACTTTCATTATTAGACAACTGGACATACCTATTTTTAAGGTGATTGTCGTTACTGTATTCATGAATACATGGCACAAATACATGTGAATGCATGCGCGTATAACTGGACTGCCCTGATTTTAGGCGCTTTTTGTTGTTGTATTCATGAATACAACAACGCAAATACATGTGAATACATGCGCGTACAGCTGGACTGCGCTGATTTTAGGCACTTTTTGTTGTTGTATTCATGAATACAGTAGCGTGAATACACTTGTGTGCATGTTTGGTTTGGAGCCCGAGGGGCTCGGGTGAGTTTTGGATAGGCTGCAACTTATTTTGAACTTAAAAGAATGTTTGTTTCTTAGTTCTGCTGATGTCTGGTGCATCCTTCTTCGCAATCGCAAAGCTACTATCGTGATCACGAAGAGTAACCTGGGTTGGGGTGAATTTACACTACGCGAACGCGGGGAACAGGTCGCGAATGCGAAGCTTTAGGGGGGAGGGGGCTTACCCTTCGCGAATGCGATCACCCATGCGCGAACGCGAAGCTTTGTGGGGATTCTTGGGGAGCTGGGCAATGTTTTACGCGAACGCAATAATAGGGTCGCGAACGTGAAGGCCAGCGGCAAAGCCATCGCGAATGCGTAGGTCATCTCGCGAACGCGAAGGCCTATAGGGATGTTGTGCTTCGCGATCGCATCAGGTCTTCGCGAACGTGATGAAGACCTGACGCCAGTGATTTAAAATGTTCCAAACACGGGATTTCACCCATTTTTCACTATCTTCTCATTAGAGCTTGTCCTAGAGGCGATTTTGAAGAGAAATTTCATCACTATTTCATAGGTTAGTATACTTTAACTCGCTTTCTTCCATTTCCATCAACACCCAATGATTTCTAACTTTAATCCATGCTCTTTCATGGTAGAAAATTAGGAATTTGGGTAGAATTGTGGGATTTTTATAAAATTGAGATTTAGACCTCAAATTGAGGTAAGATCTCCAAACTAATCACATAATCGGGCTCGGGGGTGAATGGGTAATTGGGTTTTGGTCCGAATCTCAGATTTTGACCAAGCAAGCCGAGGGTTGACTTGACTTTTGAGAAAAGTATAAAGATCTTAACTTTATGTATTGTAATTGATTTCCCTGGAGTTATTTGTTGATATTAAGTCGATTTTGGTTAGATTCGGGTGGTTTGGAGGCAAATTTTAAAGGGAAGGCCCCGGTTGAGCTTTTTTGCTTGCGGAACGAGGTAATTGTAGGGTCTAACCTTGATTTGAGGAATTAGGAACCCTTGAACTATATGTTATGTGTATTACATGTGTATCGACGTATATGCGAGGGGACGAGTGTATATACGCCGTCAAAATAGTTAATTTCATGCTTTCCCGTATTTTATTAATTATCTTATTCCATGTCTTAACTACTTCATGCTTTAATTGCTTTCTATACCGTAATTTGTTACTTGTCATCTATTTAGTCTTGTATTGAAATGTTCGTTTCTTCCATGATTCCATGAATAATTGTTACTTGTCTTACTTGTACTTTTACTTGTCATATATTTGGCTTGTCTGGTTGCTTTGTATTACTTGTAGCATTCCTTGATTTGGTACGAGGTTCCTTTGTGGCTTTGCTTTCATATTCTTTGATCGTAGAGATTCTTGTGAATTGAGTTGTTGAATTGATTGCATTTATTGATTTTGTTTATGCATGAGGTTGCACGCCGCAACGGGTGGAATAAAGAAGGATTGATATTGATATGGTGGGATCGGATTGCACGCCACAACGGATTTTATATGTGATTTTAACATGGTGAAATACGGGAGGATTATGATATTGATTCTGATTATAAGGTGGGATCGTTGCGCGCCACAACGGATTTTATATGTTATTCTTGATATTGATATGGTGAAATAAGGGATGATTGTGTTTGTACGGTGGGATCAGATTGTGCGCTACAACGGATTGTGTGTGTTGTATTCATTATTGTATTGTGTTAGCTTTCAGTATTTTCATACAAGATTCTGAGGACTGATGTTTCTGGATTTACTGATTTCGAGTATTGAGTTTGTATTCATAAATTAACTGCCTTACTTTTCTTGTGTTACCTTTCCTGTTATTATTATTATTATTATTATTATTATTATTATTATTATTATTATTATTATTATTATTATTATTATTATTATTATTGTTAGGTTATTGTAAGTGACCCGTCTTACCTCGTTACTACTTCGTCGAGGTTAGGCTTGGCACTTATAGAGTACATGGGATTGGTTGTATTCATACTACACTCTGCACTTCTTGTGCATATTTTGGAGTCGGTCCTAGCGGCGGTGAGTAGATTGATCAGATTGATTACACTACGGAGACTTGAGGTACGCCTACACGGCGTCCGCATCTCTGAAGTCCCCTTTCATATCTCTCTAGCTGTTACTGTATTTCAGACAGTTATACTTTCATTTAGACTTCTATTTGTAGTACTCTAGTCGCTCGTGTACTTGGGACACTAGTTCAGGGATTGTATCTAGATATCGCTGTTGTTATGGTGTTCTCACTCTATTTCAGTTTATTCAGTTTCTTGGTTATTATTTAATTTAAATTGTTAAAATGGCTACAAACTATTCTAAGGCTTGCCTAGCAAGTGAAATGTTAGGCGCCATCACGATCCCGAGGGTGAAAATTCCGGGTCATGACAAGTAGTCCTAATCCATCATTTTCCAAATCCTACTTCTACATGTGTAGTACTCCTCACTTATTTAGGAAATAAAAATATTATGGTTATTTGGTATGAGTACTGGGGCAACCCAGGCAGGAGTGCATTTGGTTTCTGTGTGAGAGATGATAGAGGAGATATTATTCACGCTGCTGGCCAGGAGATTCAAGAAACTACAAATACAGAAGCGGAGGCAGTAGCAATTTTAGAAGCTATTAGGTATTGTTATCTTCATAGCTTGTCTAATATATGGCTGGAGACAGATTCAATGTTGCTTATAAGTGTGATCATGGATAATTGGAGTGTTAAATGCTCATGTGGAGGAAATTAGGAGATTATTGGAGTTGTGTCATGGCAGGGTCTTTATGTGTTTAGGGAAGGTAATAAATTGGCAGATCATCTTGCCAATTATGCACTGATTACAGGACCTATCTCGTGTATTATGTTTGCACAACTGGATTCAATAGGCAGAAGGATTGTTAATGATGATAAGTTGCAATGCCCCTATTTAAGAATCAGAGTTGCGAGGAGCTAGGAGGGAGAAGAAAAGGGTAATGAAGCTGGTGAAGGCAGTACATACTTCCATCATATTCAAATCCTTTTGGAGGAGAATATGATAGACTGGTTTTTTTTTACTAACGCAGTTTATTTTTTTGCTGGAAAAGCTATTGCGAACATGCACTATTTATTGACTCAACTTCAATGGATGGTATTAGCACTTTATGCTCATCATTGATCAGCACAAGTATGTTACTCATGGAGAAGGCTGGGCAGTTATGGCTACTGTGTGATGCATCACTATACATCCAACAAATAGGATTCATAAAAGGATCAAGAGAAGGAATACACATCAGCTGCAAAATGCCAAGCTTAGCTAAAGGATTGGTGGATATAGGGACTTGTAAGTCTGTACTCTATATCAGCTGTTATAGTGCCATAATTCTTAGATTTAAGCCCAGTAGCCTTTTACATCAAAGAGGCACACAAAACTGGACTTGCAACAGAGGACTGCCCAGGAATATCTATAGGGCAATTAGGACAGATACAACAATTTGGCTAATAAAAATGGGATCAAAGGAAGTGTTGTGGGGTAAAACTCCAGTACATATCCTTAATTCAATATCCCATGAAGGGTTAGACATAGAAATATCATCAGAAACACGCTAGAAATCACATGAAATCATCATCAAAAAAGGCATGCTTGACCTGCGATACTGCTGGAACATAGAGGCTATATCATGTGGCTATGCTATTTTTCATATCTCTACAGGTGTAAAACTGGATCCTAACTATCATGATCAAGGAATGGATGGGAAATATACTAGACAATGCAACAACACACAAGGTAAGGTGCTTAAGGGATACACACTGCAAAAATTCGTAGAATGGGCTACTTGCTGCTGCTGCTGCTGGAAATGATCAGTCCAGAATGGAGGATTTGCAGAACTTATTTATGGATCCAAATGGAATACAAGAGCTGATGCACCTAGGGGTATTTAAAACCGAATCGAAACTGAAAATCAAACCGAAATCGAAGCTTAATGGCTTATTGGTATCGGATTAACGGTTTTGTCACGCCCCGAACCTGGGCCTGGACGTAACACGGCACCGGTGCCTGACTACATGGGTCTGAGCGAACCAACTGGCTGGCTGAATCAACATATAATATCATAATATACTGAATGCGAAAGATAAACTAACACATGATGATATACTAAAAGTCTGGATGATATAAATCAAAGTGCGGAAATACTAATACAATTCTGAAATATATTTGTAGCCCACATGACTTAATATGAAAAACCTGCGACTCTTTCTAGTTGTTACTCTAGTCTATGAAGCCTCTAATGAAATACTGAAAACACTGACTGTCTGAAAATACTGAAGACTGTAAGGTAATGATAATGCCCCGAAAGAACTGGGGATCACCAAATAGCTGGTACGAGAATCCTAGCGCTCTGAATCATCAACCTGTAAATCATTACCTGCATCGTGAGATGCAGGCCCTGGGCAAAAGGGACGTCAGTACATTTGAATTGCACTGGTATGTAAAGCAACTGAAAGAAAGAATTATAAATGCTGAAACTGAAACTAAGCTGATAACTGAGAATTGATAATTGGTAACTGAAATGATAACTATTGAAACTGAAATTGAAATGATAATTGATAACTGATGACTGAACTGGTAACTGATAACTGAACTGATAACTGGTAACTGAAATGATAAAGGAAGTAAGGATATGAATATTCCCTCTTCTGAATGATGAACCACCTGTTTATCTGAATAAATAAACTGCGGCCTCAGGCCCAATATATATGTGCACAAACTGCGGCCTCGGGCCCAAGTATACGTATACATAACTGCAGCCTCAGGCCCAAAGATGCATAAAGCATAAACTGTGACATCAGGCCCAGTATGCATAAAGCATAAACTGCGGCCTCAGGCCCAAAGATGTATAAAGCATAAACTGCGGCCTCAGGCCCAAAGATGCATAAAGCATAAACTACGGCCTCAGGCCCAAATACAGGTGTTCAACATTCAGGAACTGAGAATCAAACTGCAATACATGATAGTAAAATACTGAATCACACTAAGTTACATGATACTAGAATACTGGATCACATTGAGTTACATAATACTAGAATACTGAATAGGACTAGACTGAGACATGTATTCTTGAACTGATTATGAACACTGAAACTTCAACTGTTTATGGAATACCTAGTAATCTATACCAAGACTCGGGGGCACCAAACCCAAGTCTATATTGAATACGCACTGAGCTCACAACGTTCAAAATGAAAGTCATGAACGAGTTATGAAGCTAGAGAATAGAAGTTCTGCAACTATTCAAGGAACTGGGATTAACTATATTTCTGAGGCAATTAGTAACGTCGTAAAAGAAACGTAGTGTAGGGAGAATCATTAACATTCCCAAACATAGAGAGTTAGCCTCACATACCATAAGTTCCTGCTCTTGAGCGTAATACAACATTCGCCAACCCTTTCAACTTTAATCTATATCAATACAAGTCAAAGGGATTCCATATTAGCTATGATACTCATGTTTTGGTGACTTAAGCACTTTATCAAACACTTGGTGAGAATAAAACTTCATAGTCCTTATTAATGGTGTCTCTACACCCAATAACCCATTCTTTTGCTTCTAGATCAATTCTAAAATCTCAAATGGTTATAATCAACATCATAATTTATCACCCATAAGGTAAACAACACCCATAACCAATAATCAACAATCAATACCCCAAACCTATAACCGTTCATGCTTTTCTATCAAACCCATCAACTCATATCTCATGAACTAGAGTCAATACTCAATAATCCGATGCTAGAATCAATTAGAGGGTGAAGACATTATCTTTTTGAAGTTCAATCCCCTTGAATTCAAGTTCTAGGGTTCCTTCTCTCAACAATGATGTCCCAATCGAATATCTAATGATATGGATGGTTTACCCATGTTAATAAGATGTTGGGAAAATTAAAATTAACTTAGAATCACCATTAGAACTTACCTTGGATGGTGGAGGGACCTTTAAGGAGTTAGGTTTTTGAGAGCTTTCCTTTCTAGAGCAAGTTTTTATGTTTTGGGGCTGTGGGGGACGAAATAGGGCTTAAAAAATGACTCCCCAAGTTCCCCACCGCGCCCCCTGTAGGCCTGACCGCTGCCCGACCGTGGTAAATAGCAGGAACACTACCTCACGACCGGAGTCGCGGTCCGGGCTCGGTGGTTGCGCACTGTTCTATAAAACGGACATAACTTTTTGCACAGAGTTCCGTTTGGGTCCACAATATATTGTTGGAAAGTTATTTCAAAGGCCTACAACTTTCATGCTTTGAGTTTTCCCAAATTCCTTACACATTTTCACTAGACCATGCTGGAAGACGGACCTTCTGCAGACTTAGTCGATTTTGTTGAATCTTATGCACCTCACTTTCCATCTTGATTCTAAAACAACTATTTTCACCAATAATCATCCCTCTAGGACTTCATATGTCTAAAATATCAAAATAATACCCATTTAACATATCCACACCTAGTCCAAATGTACGGGGTATTACAGGTTTAACGGACGGGGAACAGATTGAAATTTTTTTATTAACGGCTTATCGGTTTGGGGGCGGATTATTCAATTTTCTTAACGGATAATCCATTAACCCGTTAAGAATATATATATATATATATATATATATATATATATATATAAAATTTATTTTTATCCATATATATATTAACTAATCAAAAACCCTTCTTCCTCCAGTACTCTATCAAAGTGAACTAGAATAAAAGAAAGCCAAATAAAATGAGTCATCTAACTGTGACAAAAGATAGAATTTGCTGTCTGAAACAAGATAACAACACTAGTTACACCACTGCTTCATCAACTTTGCCTGGGTTTAAGGCATCCTAGAATTCTAAGCATGACGAACATTTGTTTTAACAATGGCCAATTGGAAATCTTTCACATGGACTAAGGCCAATGTGCATAAACATAAATAAGATTCTAGATAGATGATTTACCCATCATGGTGTCTCTTCTGCTTCGTCCCTCTTAGCACATCAACCACCTATTTAAACATACAGAGACTAAATTTTATTTTATTTTGATTGAATTAGGCCAATAAACCGCCCGATAAGAGCTAAACTGATACCAATCCGTCCGATATCTTATCAGGTGGCTAGCGGATTAATACATTTAAAAGCCGATAACTATTAAGACAAACCGTTAAGAGTAAATAACCGTCCAATCCGCCCGATAAGCAGCCCTAGATGCACCAAAAGCAACATCACTGAGGCAATGTGCGTACTTGCAACAGATTTTTGGCCAAATTTGCAAAGTGCGAAGGAGGCCTATTTGCTGCATATTTCATGGTATTTGGTTATGCAAGGTGTACTATCATTGTTGAATGCTTTATTCAACTTTGATAATAGGATTTATGTATTTTCGTTAGCTATTATTCACAACTTGTAAGACTATATGACATTTTTTCTCCTTTTTAGATATATATATATATATATATATATATATATATAAATTAGCCCTAGGAAAGTGTTATTATCTGCTTAAATCAGAACTATTGACAAAATTATTTCGCAGTATAAGTATAGGAAAGTGTTATTTTTTCTAGAACAGACGGAAAGAGTGTCTCGGCAGTATAAAATAGAATAGAGAAAGTAATTAATAGTGATCACTTGCCTGTCAATGGTCGTCGGTTTAGAGGTCATTGTGCAGAAGATGAGCAGCAAGAGATGGCTTTGACGGTAAGATCTTATTGATAGTAAGGAAGAGTGGTCATGATGGAGAAGAGGGGCACATGAAAAACTCACTCATTTATCACAGAGAATCACATAAAATGTGCAAAAATACTACTGTTGCACATACCATCCAAACCCCCTTTGACGGAAAGTCACGATAGAATTTTTTTTATGTACATATAATAGATGTTGATTCTCTCGGTGAAAATCCCACCTCAAAAACAGACCGGCCGCTGTCCCATTCGAGCATGAGTTAGTAGTGCACATGCCCTGCTTCTCCATCGTGCTCAACACTCACCTTCTGATCATGCTACAATAGCGCAGGCTGCATTTTTTCGTCAGGGGTTTATATATTGGAACTTTGAAAGCGGCTAGCGGTTTTAAGAAAATTAAAGGGGGGTTTATTTTGACACCCGGATGTAGTTGAACACATTTATAGCCAAGGAAGATAATTGGTTGTTTGATGATTGAAGTGTTGGGGCGTGAATAGAGTCTTGCATTGGTAGTTGAAAGCTGAAGAGGAATAGAAAGGAGTATATATATAGTGTAATGATACTCTTAAACAGTATGCAAATGTTTGAAAAAGACTGCAAATTTGTTTCAAAGTGCACAATATCATATCATCTCAATTTTTGGAATGGTTTAGCCCCATAATGGTTTGGCAGAACAAATATGGAGGTGGCGAAAAGAAGCACTCGTGTTGCACTCAGCCCGTATTTTGGAGACGCACACACAAGAAAACCTGTAATGATCATAAAATACTCGGATGATGTATTTGATGGCACTTGATGAATCTCAAGAAAAGATTATTGGGAGTATAATAAATTATCAGATCGAGAGTTGTGATCAGAAATAAACGCGACATATAAGTACTTCGATACTCTTGAACAGTATGAGATCTTTTGAAAAAAATTGTACGAGTTTGACCTAAATGGTCAATGTCATATTATAGTAATTGGAATTGACTTAACGAGAAATGGAGGTTTTGTTTGGTGTATGTGTAACAGGGCAACTAGGAATAAGATTAGTTGGAAGTGGACCCTTTGGAATGCAAGAAAATTGTAATCTATGTTGAGAGGCGAGAGCACCTGAAGTTTCCAGTGATTAAATTAGCTGGAATTTATAAGGTTTTACCTTATATAGTACCCACCACAATAAGAGATGAGCCCAGTAATGAATTCTTGCTGAAAGGTTTTTACTCTTTCCCCATATTTTTTGTTTTTCTTTGCCCTTTGAGGTGTCCCTTGTAAAGGATTTTATTAAACAATTTAAGTAATATACATTGATGATGCAAAAAATATTATACAATCAAGTCATGTATAAGATAATACATGTAAATCTGTATGATAAGTATTACTTAATTCGTAACGTAATAATAATGATAAAATTACACAATAATGCACTTCATAAGTTGACCTTGTACTATTTTAGCCCAATTACATGTTTGCAAAAGTGAAGCCAAATATCAATAAGATCTTTTCTTTTCTCATTCCCTCTAATTATAACAACCTCATTTATTCCTACCCACCCCTATTGTAGCTCTCTCCTCATTTTGCACCCATAAATATTTAATTTAATTAATAAAAAAGAATCATAGGCAAACAAAATTTAAAACAAAAATCAGTTCCCCATTCAGCCAACACTTATTCGTGCATTCTTCCATAACCAAAACTTCTCTGATATTTTTTTTTTGATTTTGTATATCTTCAGGTTTATACATACCTATCACAACTACAAAACGCAAAAACATGCACGAGAAACCTAAAATCTCATCTCCTTTATTGCTAATCTTGTTAAATTTCGATTATGATTTTGTGAGAAATTTGGAGTGGGTGTCATTTGGACTTATTAGAAATAGTCTAAGTAGGTTGTATACAAAGTTTGAAGTTATTTGCTGGAGATTTGGACTAGTTTTATACAAGAATTGCAAGTGAAAATCGTACAAAAATTTCGTCAGAGATGCTTATACACTTTTATATAATGTTATACACTTTTATACAAAGAGGTATATTATGCATATAGTTGTATAAAAGTGTATAAAGATGTATAATCACATAGTGAAAATATTCTTGATACACTATGTATATAGGTGTATAAGAAGAATGAGAAGAAGAAGAAGAAGAAGAAGAAGAAGAAGAAGAAGAAGAAGAAGAAAATGCGAGAAATTCACCAAATCCCTGTAAATAATGTATCAACCTTGTATATAATAGTGTATAAGTGGTGTTTATACACTATTATACACTATTTATACAAATGAATCCTATCAATGGAGCTTCGCGTGTTCTTCTTCTTCCTTGGGCATCCTCTGAAATTTAACTCAAATATAACCTAAATCTACTCCAAATCACTTGAAATTTAAGTTTTGAGCTCATCTTGATGATTCCAATCAATTGGGACAACACACATTCCAAACAACTAACAAATCGAAAAACTCAATTTCTGAAATCGAATCTTCGAACCACCTGTAATGGTGACTTCTATTTTTCAAATCCTTAATAACCATTGGAATCCGGAAAAGAATTGAAAGAGAATAACAATAGTTGAGAAATTCTGTGGTGCAAAGGCTGACATGGGAAGAAGAAGAAGAACGAAGAGAAAAGGGGAACGAAGGAAAAAGGGGAACGAAGAAAAAAGGGGTGGGTTAACTGGTGAAAAGTAATTTTCAGGTTATGTACAACCTGGGCTACACTGGGTAAGGGCTTCAAACGTGGACTATTTTCTGATGGGTTGTTGGGCCAAGTGACAAGAGATGTAATTCTTCCAATAATAATTGTATATAACTAACCTACTGCGATATGCTAAACTACAGTAGTAGTGTAAAAAGGATCTAACATGAATGTAATGGAAATTCGGTATACTAAGTTCTCGCGATATTTCCCTTTAACTATTCATGTCAACTAAACGGGGGGATTGAAGGGAATTTTGTGAAGAGAAAATGGATTATGGGAGTGTGTGACTTACGCGGTTCCAAGAAAGGGCCGAAACACATCTTGTTGTACACAACAAAATTACCTTATGAAATATCTTATAAATCCTTGATCAGGATATTCTTGTCCCTGGTCCATTTTGATTGTCATTTGCTTCTTCATGTTGGAATGCGATATGATAATATGATATGGAAGAAATTATTGTGAAACAAATCATTGTCATCGCATCCAAGAGAAGGGCCAGGAGATCTAGTATATGAATAAGTGTCCATCTAATATGTTAGGATCAATGACCATAAGGGGAATGTCCTTTGCCGGAGATGGAGTCCACACTGTTTTCTCTTTTATTGTTAATAATTAGGCTATATAGTTGCCACAGAACATGCATTTTCCTAAAATGTCATATTCTTAGCTGTTATTGTCCAAATCTCACGACATTTATTTGCAAGAGTCACCTTAAGAAGGCTGGTAAAATTTTTTTAATGGCAAGTAGGAGGAGTTGAAACAGAACTGAATTAGGAAATACTATACAGTTTAGCACCAATCAACCAGGGGCGTAGGACACCGCTTTATCGAAATATTTTCGTAATCCATAGGTATAAATAATAAATAAAATTAAAATATTGGGTATTAATATGAAAGATGACACCGTACGTTTAACGTTACAATAATTTATTTATTCACTTCTTCAAATATTGACACCAAAAAAGAATATTCTGGTGCACTAAGCTCACGCTATGTGCAGGGTCTGGGGATTTTTTTTTAGAGCCGTCAATATGGGCTTGGCCCGTTGGGCCAGCCCAACCCGTGATTTACTCGGGCTCGGCTAGAATTTTTGGAGCCCATTTAATAACTAGGCTTTTAAGGCCAACCCGAAGAAGCCCGTGGCCCGTGAGGCTTGACTAAGGCTGGGCTGGCCCGTGGGCCTGATAAAAATACGTATTTAAAATATATAAAATATAAAAAGTATATGACACAGAAAATAACAAGGAGAGTATCCCAAGATTAAAGTTTATTAAGCTCTTCATATTAAAAGATCAAAGTTATAAAACGTTAGTTAGTTTTAAAAATTTAGTTATTCTTAATATTTAACTAATTAATATTGCATACGAATTGTAGATGTAGATGACAGTGAAGATCCTAAGATAACCTTCTCACAAGCGGATTCAAATGTGTTTGATAAAAATGATGTGTTGGATATTCCATAAGCGTCATGGACGTTCTCTTGAATAGTTTGTTTTGAGTTTTGACTTTTAGTGAATGAATATAGTCTTGTCTTTTACTTTTTTAGTATTTATTGTTATATATTGGAACAATATAAAAAGTTAGTAAGTTTTGTGAAATTTTTTCAATTAGATTTTTTTAACTTTTAAATATTTATCGTTTTTTAAGTTAGAACTTAAAGAAAAAATATAAAATTATATTTTAAAGAATGATGGGCCGGCCCATGGGGACCTGCAATCTACATAGTGCTGGGGTGGGCTGACAAATGGTGGGTTAGCCCAACTCAACCCGTCAATTGGGGAGAAATTTAAAAATAGCCAGATTTACAACTGATCGTTCAAAAAAAGCCCAATTTCAAAAGTAATCGAAATTTAGCCACTTTTTATGTAAAGATAAATTTGAGCGAAAACACTGTTCAAAACCCGGAAAATACTCTAGTATATTATGCTGGAGTTCCAGCATAAGTATACTTGAACTCCAGCATATTATACTGGAGTTCCAGGATAGTATGCTGGAACCCCAGCATAATATACTGGAGTTCCAGCAAGTATATTGGTCCAGTATAATATACTGGAGTTTGGAGCACCAGTGCTCCAGTCTCCAGTATATTATACTGGAGCCAGCAAAGTATACCGATCCAGCATAATATGCTGGAGTTCATACACAAGTGCACCAAACTCCAGTATATTATGCTGGATCGGTCTCTATTGTAGCAAAACGGTGGCTATTTTTCATTGACTTGGTAAACGCTGCCTATTTTTGATTGGCCAGTCCGAAAACTGGTTATACCGTGCTATTTTTACCGTCAATTGCTAAAGCCCACGTGAGCTGGGCTAGTGTCACGACCCCAACTCCTGTCGTGATGGCGCCCAACACACTGCTAGGCAAGCCCGACCAATTTAATAACCTTAGCCATTTTTATGCAGCTCATGAATTTAATTAACACAGTTAAATTACTAAGTCATAGTACTGGAAATCTGAAATAGAGTTAAAACATGCGGAATCCCAAATAACAATACTACTACACAGCCCGAGAATCCGGTGTCACGAGTTTGAGCCTTTAATACATGAGTATCAACCTACTACATATCGTTCTAAAGAAATGCGAAAATAAAGCAATAAGATAAAAGGGAAGATCAGGACTGCGGACGTCATGCAGCTACCTTGATACTCCCAGATATGCTACTCGGCAGAGAAGTCTTCACTCAGCCTCAGATGTACCTAGATCTGCACGCAAGGTGCAGGGAGTAATGTGAGTACTCCGACCGAGTGAGTAATAAACATAAATGAAGGCTGAGAATAAGAAATCCTGAATAGGCACAAAGCGATCTATAAATGTAGCAATTTAATCCAAATAATATAAAGTCCGTAAACCAATGAAAACAATTAAGTAAATACTACAACAGATAAGTAAGTAAATGACAATCAAATATGAAATGCAACACATAGTCCGGTACTCTCTTATACCCGCTGCGGCGTGCAACCCGCTCCATTTATTTATCGTCGACGGCGCTCACTGGGGGTGTGCAGACTCCGGGAGGGGCCCCTTACGGCCCAAGCGCAATATAAAGCCATCTCGTGGCATCAACTAGGCCCTCGGCCTCATATCAATATCGATATAATACCGCTGCGGCGCGCAGCCTGATCCCATGCTCAGTCCAGAATCACATAAGCCCCTCGGGCACAACAATATATAAATATTCAGCCCAACTTCATTAGAAATATTATTTAAGTTTCAAGTTTGAGAAAAAAATGGCTGAGTTTGCAAAACAGTATTAATTACTAGGACTGAGTTCAATTATATGTAAAAATAGTAAGAAACCAGTAATAGCAATCCCTGAAGGATTCATTCAGTTGGCACGAAGCCCAAATATGACAATCAGCTCAAAACATAATGATAACAGGTGATATTCAGTCAAATACACAGTAAATTCATCTATCGGGACGGACCAAGTCACAATCCCCAACGGTGCTCTACCCCACGCTCGTTATCCGGCATGCAAGTCACCTTAATATAGCACTACGATGTGGAAATCCGGGGTTTCAAACCCTCAGGACATCATTTACATCTATTACTCACCTCAAGCCGGCCAAAATCCTAGCTCGCTATGCCCTTGCCTCTCAAATCGACCTCCTCGCGCGTCGAATCTGACCAAAACCACAACGAATGCGTCACAATATGCCAAAGGAACATAACCCAATCGAAAAGAATCGAAAAATAGCAAAAATCTCGAAATTAGCAAAACCCGAGCCCCAGGCCCACTTCTCGAAAATCAGAAAATTTTACATCAACGGGTTCCTTATCTCGCCACGAGTCTATACATATAAAGATTACCAAAATCGGAGTCCAAATGACCCCACAAATCCCAATTTTTGCTCTCTTAAGTTTCAAGCCCTAAACCACCATTTTTGCCCATTAATTACTTGAGTTTTCAGCTCTAATCCTTGTATTTACACCATAAAATCGTGTTTTAAGTCCAAGAATCTATACCTTATCAAAACCCCTTGAAATCCCTCGTCAAAATCGCCTACAATCCTCCAAGCCCGAGTTAAAAATATGAAACCCTTCAAAAATTCGCGAAGATGGAATTAAATAGCACTGCCCAGTCATTACCGCATCTACGGTCCTAATGTCGCTTCTGCGACTCCCGCTTTTGCGGTCAACATGCCGCTTCTGCGGAAATAACCGCTTCTGCGGAAATAACCGCTTCTGCGGTCGAATTCCCGCATCTGCGGCTTCCACTTCTGCGGACCAAGCTCCGCATTTGCGGATCCCATTAATTATCCAAAATCCGCATCTGCGGTCATTTTTGTCGCATCTGCGACTCCGCAGATGCAGTCACCAAATCCGCACCTGCGGTCCTCCCCACTTCTGCGACTCTCCCCTCGCTCCTGCGGTACCGCTTCTGCGGTCCCGATTCCGCAGGAGCAAAAATACCAGAAGCAGCTGCAGTTTTTCTTAGATTCCACAAGCCAAACTTCCCGTTAACCATCCGAAATCACCCCGAGGCCCCCGGGACCTCAACAAAAAATACCAACACCTCCCATAACATCATTCAAACTTGTTCCAATCATTAAAACACCTCAAACAACACTAAAACCATCATTTCACATCTGATTCAAGCCTATGTTCTTCTAAAATTTCCGAAACACGCATTTGATCAAAAACCCAACCAAAACACCTCCGAATGATCTGAAATTTTGCACACACATCCCAAATCACCTAACGAAGCTACAACAACTCCAGAATTCCATTCCGACCCTCGGATCAAAATCTCTCCTATCAACCGGAAATCGCCAAAATACTAACTTCGCCAATTCAAGCCTAATTCTACACCGGACCTCCAAAATCACTTTCGATCACACTCCTAAGTCACAAATCATCCCCCGAAGCTAACCGAATCATCGGAATCCATATCCGATCCCTCTAACTCATAAGTGAACATCCGGTTGACTTTTCCAAAACAAGCCTTCCTTAAAGAGTCTAAGTGTCTCATTTCCTTCTAATACCAATCCAAACCAACTCGTTCACACAAAACACTGATAATGAGGCATAAAGAAGCAGAAAATGGGGGAAACGGGGCGGTAACTCACGTGACGACGGGTCGGGTCGTCACAGCTAGCCCAGCCCCGCCCATATTGACAGCTCTAAAAAACAAAATTAGTAGCAACAACCCTCGTGCTTGAGGACCTCTTTGATACGGAAATACACTTCTATACATTTAAATTCGTTTTAGGTTGCATATATCTTTTTGAGTTTATTATAAGTACACTATGGTCACAAAGTTTTATGACGTGCAGTTTTTGAGAAGATGTTCAATCAATATATCTGGTTAACTAGCACAAATTGAAAATCATCTATAGACTTGAAGGACCTGTTTTGTGATCTTCCTTGCCACTCAATAACAACAATAGGAAACTCAGTGATGTGGGAGGGTAAGGTGTACGCAACCCTACCCTGGAAGGGCAAAGATCCTGTTTTCGATAGACCCACAGCTAAAGAAAGGATAAAAAAAAAGTAATGGCAACAAGTAAGAACAACAACAAGATAAAATGAAGACCGAAGCCTAGAGAGTAGAAACACCAGGTAGTAATAGCAATTTATGAATAAAAAGATATCATACTAACACTAATGTTATCGAATTGAGGAAGACAAAAGGATACACTCTACTACTTACGAACCTTCTACCCTAATCCTCGACCTCCACACCCTCCTATTAATGGTCATGTCCTCAGTAAGCTCTAGCTGCACTATGTCCCGCCTAATAACCTCTGCTCAAGACTTCTTAGGCCTATCTCCTGATACTCTCACAACTCATAACTGGGGCTTCTATGCTTCTCTTCTTTACATGCCCGAATCATCTCAACCTCGCCGCCCGCATCTTATACTCCATGGGGCCACTCTCACCTTATCCCGAATAACTTCATTCTTAATCTTATCTAACCTGATATGTCCCCACGCCCACTTCAACATCCTCACTTCAGCTACTTTTATCTTCCTTAGACGCTCACCGTTCCTAATTTATCCATATCAAGTATATTGTCTTCTATATTGATAAATTTAAAAGACGATTAACATCTATATGTTTCTATTCTCTTTTTCTATCAACTACTATTGTTCCTTCCCTTTTTAGATCCGCCTTTTCTAGTACGTTTGCAGATTTGCTTCTTATAATTAGTTCCTAGCGCCTGCATACATGTAAAAGTATTGAAAGGCTTCGCCGGAAAATTACGCTTAGTATATAAAAAATAATATTATGCGAGTATGTATGTAGATCAATTTTTTTTAAAGATATATGTCAAACTTTGAACACCTTTTGCAAAATTCCTGGCATCGCCACTGTTAAACATGGTGGTGTTTAAACTACAACAAGCCTAGGGAGCAGTACTATGGCATCTAGTTCAAATTTGTGGCATTAGACATCATAGATAAGTTCTATTTGATCAATTCAGTTGCTGCATACTGGTCTTAGATTTATCAACACATATGACGCCTACATAAATATTTGAAGAACGTACCTTCCAAATCTTTAGATTGTCCATCTTTTTGATATATATCATACATTGCATACTCCCGATAATTCAAATCGAAGCAATTGGATTAGGAAAAAAGAAAGCAGGATCATCCCTTTTAACTAGCAAATTCTGTTTCCTTGAGAAAACAAGACTAAGCCGTTGGAGTATGGATCAGAATCGATACTTCTGCACACTAGAGGAGCTACGTAAGCTCGGAGTTATAAGCCTTTCAGAATGATTCATATGAAATATTGGCTGCACTAAAATCTGATCAAAATCCGCAAAGGCTGAGAAACCGGTTAGAATGAGCGAGTTCTGTTTTTTGCTTCGCTATAGTCAAAATACTATGAAAAGATGTTTGCTAAAATCTGCACTTGCACTGAGGAGATTTGCAGGAACTCTAAACTGCTCTAATGGCAGAAACTTCTAAAACAGAGAAATGAAGAAGAGGCAGGCATTTTGCAAAAATGATTCTCTAATATCATTCTCTGAAATACAGAGTATTTATAGTGTACAAGTAATGAGCTAAGCTAACTAATTAACTAACTTTAACTTATGAGTGAGCTGGCAACTAACAGTGTTAATCGACTAACTGCTTAAGCTGGAGGGTGCAATACATTTAGCACACCAAGCTTGTTGAGAAGATGAACATGCGATAGAGGCTCTTGGTTAGTAAATCACCTTGTTGATCCTTGGAATGAACATAGACAATCCTTACCGCCCCAGCCTTGATCTTGTCACGAATGAAACGTTAATCGATCTCAATGTGTTTCGTTCGTTCATGAAAAATAGGATTAGCAGCCAACTGTATAGCAGACTTGCTGTCACATAGCACCATAACAAGAAGTTTGATGACAACCCCCAACTCTTAAAATAGACCAAGTAACCTCTGCTACAGCTGAAGCCATGCTACGATATTCAGCTTCAGCTGAACTTCTGGAGATTGTTTGCTGCTTTTTGGACTTCTATGAAATGAGACAATCACCAAATTTGACCACATAACCTGTCACTGATCTCCTTGTACTGGGACAAGCTGTCCAATCTGAATCACACCAATATTGTAACTTTGCTGCAGGGCCAGAACTTAACCAAATGCCTTGTGCTGGAGCATTTTTAAGTATTTAACTACCCTAAGAGCATCCTCCCAATGGGCCTTCTTAGGTTGTTGCATGAACTAGCTTAAAGTGTGGATATCATAACTAACATCAGGTCTGGTTGTAGTCACATACATCAAACGACCAATTAATCTTTGATATGTACCAACATCCTTTAAAGGCAAGTCACCTATAAAGCCTGTTGCTTGATCATGGGCCATTGTACTTAACTTGATGTTGGTCTCCAAAGGAGTGATTGCTGGCTTAGCACCACTGAGTCATATTTCAGAAATGAGCTCTAGGACATATTTTCTTTGGTTCAAGACCACCCCTGACCTTAGGATTTCAATGTCCAAGAAGTATCTGAGCTCACCTAAGTCCTTTAACTTGAATTGTTGATGGAGTACCTCCTTTGCCTCATTAACCAACTGATCATTTCTTCCTATGATGAGCAAATCAGCAACATAAACCAAGATGATCAGCATGCCTTCTGGTTTCTTCAATGCAAATAAAGAATAATCATGATTGCTTTGTATGAAACCTACTGCAGCTAGTGCATCAAACAGTTTAATATTCCATTGTCTTAATGCCTGCTTGAGTCCATACAAGGACTTAAGCAACTTGCAAACTTTCTGCTCTCCTTGTCTCTTGAAACCTTCATGCATGTCCATGAGACCTCTTCATAAAGATCACCTTGCAAAAACAGATTGTATATATCCATTTGGTACATATTTCAACCCTTAGAAACAGCTAAGGCTATGACCGACCTTACTGTTACCATCTTTACCACATGAGAGAAAGTGTCATGATAATCTAGACCCTCTTGTTGGCTATATCCTTTGGCAACAAGTCGAGCCTTGAATCTTTCAATGTCCCCATTTGCTTGTTACTTAATCTTGTATACCCATTTGGATCCTACAGTGTGTTTCCCTGATGGTAAGTCTACAACTTCCCAAGTTTTGTTATCCTCCAAAGCTTTGATTTTTTTTTCATTGCTTCAATCCACCTAACATCCTTTGCAGCCTGCTGGAAGCATCTGGGCTTAACCAATGCAGAAAACTTGGCAAAGTAGCTTTGGTATTTTGGTGTGACACTGTCATAGGATATGTAGTTGGTGATAGGGTACTTGCTAGTTCCTTTCTGTGTTGTAACATAATCTTTTAGCCAAATAGGCTGTGTAGAAGTCCTAGAAGACTTTCTTAGTGGAACATGTGCAGCATTTGTGGCCATGTCTTGATTGAGAACATGAGCATCAATTATATGCATGACTGGAGTGACATTATCTGATAGTGACCCTTCCTGTAACTCATCATCCTCCTCTGCATTGTCTTCAACTGTATTGTCAGCTATAAGTACAATTGAACCTTGATCTACATCTGGACCTTGATATGAGCCTTGTTGGTTGTCTGCAGAACTTGTAGGTGGTACTCCAATGTCAAACATGCAAGAACCCAAGGTGTCAACAGAAGAATTGGGGCTGATGGAAGACTCTTGTAGTATTGCAAAAGGAAAAACAAATTCCTTGAATACTATATCTATATGGGGTGAAATATGTTCATACTTAATGAACGCGTGAGAAAGCGACACGTGGAGCCGAAGACAGAAGACAGTCGAATCCGAAGGCAATGGTCTCGCTTGTCATCGGAAAGAACGATAGTCATAAAGGCCAAATAAATGCCTGTCATCGGGTAGCATTCAATGAGGAATATTCTACAACATTAAGTGTATTATCTATTATAGAGAATATGGTATTCGGTGCCTACCATTACACATTCTTCAATGACCCTCATAATTGTCATTTAAGAGGGGTTTGATCCTAGGACCTGGTTCCCTAGGTGTATCTATAAATAGTGAGCTCTACCATCATTGTAGAGGGAGGAATTTTCAGACACGCATATTTTATACTTCATCAAAAACTCAAATATTTCTTGCTTATTTGCATTGTTCTTATTGCTCCCGGTAGCTCTGCACCTGTAACCAAGATTTTTGCCGTATGTTCCAATTTTAAGGCTAAGTCTTGTATTTATGTCTAATTCCCTGGTTATTTTTGGATCAAATTAATTCACTTGTCTATAAACCACGTATATATTCAACTATACTGTTTTACCGGTAAACAGTTTGGTGCCCACTATGGGGCATAGACAGTTGTGTAATTGAATCGATCCATGCATCTCTTACTAACTTGTTTGATTCTTTGTCCTTAGCAAAAAAAATTGAAAATGGCAGATAATGGTGTTAACAACACACAACATTGAGGCCCAAGGAAATCATCCTCAACACGTAAATTCTATCAGCGATACCAGCAACGAGGGGAATGAGGCCACACCGGTCCACGGCAGCCGATATCCGTGACATGTTTGGGAGGCGACTCTTGATGAAATTGAGAAAAGCACGTCATCGAAGCAGTAAGGGTTTTGCAAGAGCAACCGGAGGCCATTATAGGTCATCTCACATGAACATGATAAGGTCATGAAGGAGCTGAAGCAGGCATTGTTGGGGGATTCTAACAATGCAAAGGGACGAGGTCCAGTTCTTCCCGGTGCTCTCGCAAATCAAACAACACAGGGGGTCAACAACAACACCCCGAAGGGCGAGGTTGGTTTTGAAGGGGCCGGTGGCAGCAGATCTGGTCACAACAACAAGAGTGATCCCTTTAAAATCAAACTCATGCGGTTTATGAGGGAAGTAAATGCCCAAATGGATCAAATTCCGGGCGCTCCACTAGTGATGAAAGGGTCGGACTCAAAGAAGTACATGCAATTGCCGTACAAACCAAGCGCGACACTAGAATTGATCCCGAAGCGATTCAAAATGCTAGATGTGACGCAGTATGATGGGACTTCAGATCCTTATGAGCATATCACCACCTATACAACAGCGGTGAAGGGGAAAAATTTAGCTCCCCACGAGATTGAATCAGTTTTGCTGAAGAAATTCGGGGAGACTCTTACAAGGGGATCCCTGATGTGGTACTCGCTTTTGCCCAAGCATTCCATAGACACTTTTAAGATGCTCGCAGATTCTTTCATCAAGGCCCCTGCCAGGGCCATAAAGGTACAGGCCCGAAAGGCCGATAGATTCAGGATTGAACAAGGAGAGTCCGAGTTGCTACGAGAGTTTGTAACCAGATTCTAGAAGGAAAGGATGTTACCACCGATCGTACCGGACGAATGGGTGGCTGAAGCGTTCACCAAATGACTGAATCCGAGAAGCTCCAACGTTTCCCGGAAGTAAAAAGTTTGCTCGAGTTCCAGGTAACAACTTGGGTGGATGTTCATAATCGGTACAAATCGAAGATAAGAATTGAAGATGACCAACTCGGTTTCCTAGTGTCGGTCGAGGGTTGAGACCGGGAGAAGAATAAGGAGAATTCGAAAGATGATTTTGACACAGATCGACGGTCTTCAAAGAGTCAGTTTTTGCCCTTTGAATGGGCCGAAGGATGCAATAAAGGTTTCGAATTGGCAGATAGATTCGCTACCGATCGGAGAGCTGATTGAGGCCGAACCAAAAGGTCATTACAGGACAAGGAACATCAGGTTCTCGAGATACTTCCTACCCCAGGCTTTCTGAATACAACTTCGATGTCAACATAGTGGAGCTGGTGTCAGCTATGTAGAACATTAAAGAAGTACGGTTCCCGAAGACAATGAGGTCTGATCCCAGCCAAAGGGATCCTAACATGTGGTGCGAATATCATAGGACAAACGGTCACGAGCATCTGCGTGAAGAGGTGGAGACACTGTTGAAAAACGGCCATCTTAGGGAATTCTTAAGTGACCAAGCTAAAAACAACTACGATCGAAATCGTGACAACGCGGAGCCTTCGAAAGCAGGAGAAGATCCTCCACGCCTGACGATCAACATGATTCTTGGGGGGAACGAGATTAACAGGGTTATATTTTCGGTGGCAAAAAGGACGAAGGTATTGGTGACCTACAACAAGAGACTCTGGGAAGTCGCTGAAGATGACATTACTATACGGAGGAAGACGCGGATGGACTGTTGCTACCATATAACGATGCCCTGGTAATCTCTCTTAATGTCTTCGATTTTAATATTAAACGTGTTCTGGTGGATCTAGGAAGTTCAGCCAATATTATCCAATAGAGAGTGTTGGAGCAAGCCAAGCTCACCAGAAGTATTATTCCGGCCACAAAACTCATTGCCAGGTTCAATTTGGCAAACATGATGACCCGGGGAGAGATCCAGCAGCCCACAAACGCCGAGGGGGTGATGAAGATGACCCTTTATGAGGTAGTGAATGTCGATATGGGTTACAATATCATCGTGAGGAGACCATGGTTGCACAAAATGAAGGTTGTGCCATCAACATATCACCAGTTGCAAAAATTCCCAACTTCCGAGTGAGTTAAGCAAATAAGAGGTGACCAATTGACAGCAAGGGAGATGAATGCAATCTCAGTCTCCAGTAGCAAAGTGAAGGAGCTTGCAACATATAATTACAGGAACCAACACCTACTCCAGAGCCAAGCGAAATCAACCAAGGGGAAGAGTCATCGAAATCCTATCAGGTACCAAGGTATTTTCAGGTACCGGAAAAGATGGACGCGACCAAGTCTACAACGGAGGATCTTGAACAAGTCGCATTGTTCGAAAAGTTTTTGGAAAGGAAGTTCCACTTAGGGACAGGACTGCATCCCGAGCTCAGGTCTGGAATTATTGAATTCCTTAAATTTAATGTCGATTGTTTTGCGTGGTCGCATGCAGATATTACAGGTATCCCGCCAGAAGTGGCCATATACAAACTAAGCTTGTATCCTAGCATCCCTCTGGTAAGACAAAAAAAAAACATCCTATTGCCTAGGTCAGAAATAAATGTGACGACCCAACCCGTCGTCACGTGTGTTACAGCCCCGTTTTCCCTATTTTCTATTTCTTTATGCTTCATTATCAGTGTTGGGTGTGAACGAGTTGATTTGGAGTGGTTCTAGAAGGAAATGAGACACTTAGTCTCTTTAAGGAAGGTTTGTTTTGGAAAAGTCAACCGAACGTTGACGTACGTGTTAGAGGGATCAGATATGAATTCCGATGATTCGGTTAGCTTCGGGGGATGATTTGTGACTTAGGAGTGTGATCAAAAGTGATTTTGAAGGTCCGGAGTAGAATTAGGCTTGAATTGGCAAAGTTAGAATTTTGGCGAATTCCGGTTGATAGGTGAGAATTTGATCCGAGGGTCGGAATGGAATTCCGAGAGTTGCAGTAGCTTCGTTAGGTGATTTGGGATGTGTATGCAAAATTTCAGGTCATTCGGAGGTGTTTTGGTAGGATTTTTTATCGAACGCGTGTTTCGGAAGTTTTGGAAGAACTTAGGCTTGAATTCGATGAGAAATGATGGTTTTAGTGTTGTTTGAGATATTTTGATGATTGGAGAAAGTTTGAATAAGGTATTGGATCATGTTTGTATTTTTGGTTGAGGTCCCGGGGGCCTCGGGGTGATTTCGGATGGCTAACGGGATAAAAATTGAAGTTTGGAGATTTCAGGTCTGCTGGTATATGGTATTTTCGCACCTGCGGTCACGCAGAGGCGAAGGGAGGATCGCAGAAGGGAACTTCGGACCTGAGTGTTGTTTCCGCAGAAGCGGTTGGGGGAGCCGCATCTGCGGAGCTGCAGATGCGGAAGAGTGACCGCAGAAGCGGTTTTGGATTTTTAAGGAGATTCCGCAGAAGCGGATAGTTACCGCAGATGCGGTAGTTGCAGAAGCGACAAAGGTACCACAGATGCGGAAACAACTGATCAGAAGAGGTTTTTATTTCCTTCGAGAATTTTGAAGGAGTTCATATTTTTAACTTCGGACTTGGGGAGTTTTTGGCGATTTTTGAAGAGGAAATTCAAGGACTTCGATCAGGTAAGCATCCTTGGATTTAGAAACATGATTTTTATCATGCAAATACATGAAATTAGACTGAAAACTCAAAGGAATTAAGGTCAAAAATGGTGGTTTAGGGCTTGAAACCTAAGAGAACAAAAAGGGAATTTGAGGGGTCATTGGACTCCGATTTTGGTGTTCTTTATATGTATAGACTCATGACGAGATACGGAATCCGTTGATGGGTAAATTTACTGATTATTCAAGATGGGCCCGGGGCTCGGGTTTTTTGCTAATTTTCAGTAAAATTTCACTATTTTTCGATTATTTATCGATTGGGTTATTGTTCCCATTAGCATATTTGTGACGTATTCGTTGTGGTTTTGGTCAGATTCGACGCACGAGGAGGTTAATTCGAAAGGCAAGGGACATAACAAGCTAGGACTTTGGCCAGCCTTGAGGTTGAGTAATTAATGTAAAATGCTGGTGTTGAGGGTTGAAACCTTGAATTTGCACATTGTAGTGCTATGTGAGTGACTGCACGCCAGATAACGGGCGTGGGGTAGAGCACCAATCGGGGATTGTCCCGCTTAATAAAAAACTACTACCTTAATTGATGTATGTTTCGTGATATGCTATAAAAAAGGATTAATTTTCATAATTGGGCTTCGTGCCAACTACTTGGAATCCTTCAGGGATTCATTTTACTGGTTTCTTACCATATTTATAGATAGTTAGAAACTCAGTCCTGGTATTTAACACTGTTTTGTTAAACTCAGCCATTTTCTAAAAATAGAAACTAAAGTAATATTTTTAAATGAAGTTTGGGCTGAATTATTTTATATTATTGTGCCGTAAAGGCTTATGTGAATTTACTGGAGTATGGGATCGGAACTGCACGCGCCGCAGTGGTATAATAATTGATATTGATATGAGGCCAAGGGCCTGTTTGGATGCCACGAGATGGCTTTATTATTGCGCTTGGGCCGTAAGGGGCCCCTCCCGGAGTCTGCACACCCCCAGTGAGCGTCGTCGACATTAAATAAATGGAGCGGGCTGCACGCCGCAGCGGGAGGTACTGGAGAGTAACCGGTTTATTGTGTTGCATTGCATATTTTAATTGTCATTTATTCTTTATCTGTTGTGGTATTATATATAATTGTCTTCGTTGTTTTTGCTGTATTTATAGCTTTACCTTGTGTTTATTTAGGATTTTCTTATCCTCAGACTTTATTTATATTTATTAACTTTCTGGGTTGGAAGTACTCACAATACTCCCTGCCACCTTGTGTGCAGATCCAGGTACACCACAGGGTGAGTGAGGGATTTGTTTAGTTGAGCAGCAGTAATCCAGAGTATCGAGGGTCAGCTGCAGGGCGTTCGCAAGCCTTTGATCTCTCCCATCTATATCTTTATCCTTCTTATTTTCGCATTTTTCTAGACAAGACTTGTGAAGGTGAATATTCTCTGTATTAGAGGCTTCATGTTCGTAGAACCACCAGATTCTGTGGGCTGGAATTAGTATTTTTATTTTGGGGTTTCGAAATTGTTAGAAATTATTTTTAGAAATTCCGCATTTAATTTGGATTTAGTTGTGAATATTATATCCTCGTGATTAATCAGGTCAAGGTTGTCTAAATGGTCGGGCTTGCCTAGCAGTGTGTTGGGCGCCAATCACGACCGGGGTTGGGTCGTGGACAAGGTGGTATCAGAGCCTAGGTTACTTTGGTCTCGCGAGTCATGGGTCCCGATTTAGTAGAGTTCCTTGGGATCGGTACGGAGACGTCTGTACTTATCCTCGAGAGGCTACAGAACCTTTAGGGAATATACTTCATATTCTTGAAACTCTTGTCGTGCGGCTTTGTTGAACTGTGAACTAAATCTTTATTATTTCTACTCTCTTCACAGATGGTGTAGAAACACGACGTTAACCGAACGCAAACGGACGAAACCACCAGTTGCCACCTTTACTTGAGGCCGCCAAGGCCGTGGACGCGGTCGTGGTCGTGGCAGGGGTGAGTAGCCGGGGGAGGAGTACCTGCTAATCCGATAATTGCCCCAGCTCAGGATCAGGCCTCCAGCGGTGGAGACATCCAGCAAACACCTGCCGCTCAAGCACCAGCTGTGCCTATTGTTGATCCGGTTCTTCAGGAGACCTTGGCACAGATCTTGACTGTCTGTACTGGCTTGGCTCAGGCATTTTCAGCCACCACACGCAGCAGCAACTACTTCACAGACCTGGGGAGGCAATCAGACCCCCGATTGCCCGCACAACCTGCGCAGGAGGTGCAGGGGCTACAGATACCGGACTGCACCTCCAGCTCAGCAGGTTGCTCCAGCTCAGGTTTTGTGGTTCCAGCGATGCCTGACTATGAGCAGCGTCGTTCTCGAGAGGTTTTGTAGACTCCAGCCTCCGACATTCGGTGATGTTGAGGGCGAGGATTGCCCAAGGAAGTTTTCTTGAACAGGTGTCAGCGTATGCTCCGTACTGCAGGGATCCTCAAATCTGAGTGGTTTGGCATTTTACTACATTTTCAGTTCACGGGGGCTGCTCTTACTTGGTGGAGGACTTTGAGAGGCGTAGGACTGCCGGTGAGCACCCTCTAACTTGGCCGCAGTTTTCAGCTCTTTTTCTGGAGAAGTATATACCTCAGTCCCGCAGGGAAGAGTTGCGTAGGCAGTTTGAGTGGTTGACACAGGGAGACATGACAGTGACTCAGTACGAGATGAGGTTTTCCCAGTTGGCTCGTCATGCTACTTGGATGGTTCTATCAGACCGTGAGAGGATCTAAGAGATTTATGGATGGTCTCTAAGTACCATCTCCGTATTACTGATGACTAAAGAGAGAACTGGGTGCTAACTTTTGAAAGAGGTGTGGATATCGCTCGTGAGATCGATCAGTTCGTCGTACGAGAGTGAGAGGAGAGGAAGGCTAAGAGGCCTCGTGGATCGGGTAGTACAGTGGTGCTCCTTCGAGGGGTCATTTCCAGCAGGGTAGAGGTCGCTCTTTTCAGGACCTGCTCATTTCAGCTCGTCCAGAGGTATCGTGGGGAATCTTCAGGGTCGTGGTCATCATGGGCTCCAGCAGGGTCAAGACTTCACCTCAGCGCCCTCCCAGCTCAGGAGTTCATCTCATGCCCCATCAGTTCAGGGTTCTTTCCGCGCCGAGAGCATCTGCTAGTCACTCCGGAGCGAGGGGGTTTCCCGTCAGACCCCATCCCCAGTACCGGGCAGCTGTTATGAGTGCGGAGAGTTTGGTCACATGAGGAGGCAGTGCCCTCGCCTTCGTGGACAGACAGCATCAGCAGAGGGGTTCAGCCCTCGACTTCTGCTCCAGTTACATTCCATCACCCGCCCAGTCAGCTAAGGGTGGAGATCAGGCAAGCCAGGGGTCGTCCTAGAGGTGAAGATCGATCAGGCGGTGCCAGGCTCATTTCTACGCTTATGCCGGGCAGGACAGATGACCATTGCTTCAGACGCGGTCATTACAGGTATTATTTTCAGTCTGTCACAGGAGATGCCTCAGTATTATTTTATCCCGGTTCTACCTATTCATATGTGTCTTCATATTTTGGCTCATCATTTGGGTACATCCCGAGGTGTCTTGCCTTTACCTGTTCATTGTATCTACCCCGGTGGCGGACACTATTGTTGTAGACCACGTATTCCATCTCATGTTTTGGTGGACTATTGGGGGCCTGGAGACCCGAGTTGATTTATTTGCTATTGAGCATGGTAGACTTCAATGTTATCCTGGGCATGGATGGTTATCTCCGTGTCATGCTATTCTAGACTGTTATGGTAATACAGTCACTTTGGCTATGCCGGGGTACCGCGAATCGAGTTGGCATGGTGTGACATGACTATATTCTAGCAGAGTTATATTCTTTCTTTGAAGGCCAGACAATAAGGTTGGAAGGGTTGTCTTTCCTATTTGGCGTTTGTGAGAGATGTGAGCTGAGACTCCTATCGTTGATTTTGTTCTAGTTGTGAGGGATTTTTCCCGATGTATTTCCCGTTAGACCTGTCGGGCATGCCACCGGACAGGGATATTGATTTTGGTATTAACCTGGTGCTGGGTACTCAACCCATCTCTATGCCGCCATAACCGTATGGCACCAGCGGAGTTGAAGGAATTGAAGAGCAGCTTCAGGAATCCTAGATAAGGGTTCATCGGGCCTAGTGTTCACTTGGGGTCGCCAGTTCTGTTTGTGAAGAAGAAGGATGGCACGATGAGAATGGTGCACTCGATTATAGGGCAATTGAACAAGTAACAATTAAGAACAAGTATCCCTTACCTCACATTGATGAATTTTGTTTGACCAGCTCAGGGAGCAAGGGTGTTCTCCAAGATTGATTCTCCGTTCGGGTTATCACCAGCTGAAGATCAGGGACTCAGATATTCATAAGACTGCTTTCAGGACTAGATATGGTCACTATGAATTTCTTGTCATGTCTTTCGGGCTAACCAACGCCCCAGCAGCTTTATGCACTGATGAACAGTGTGTTCCGGCCTTTACCAGGATTCATTTGTCATAGTGTTCATTGATGACATACTGGTATACTCGCGCGTTAGGAAGAGCAAACGCGCAGCATTGCGAATTGTGTTGCAGAGACTAAGGGAGGAGAGGCTTTTATGCAAAGTTCTCCAAGTTGTGAGTTCTGGCTCTGTTCAGTGGCTTTCTTGGGACATGTGGTGCCAGCGAGGGTATTCAGGTTGACCCAAAGAAGATTATAGGGCGGTGCAGAAGTTGGTCTAGACTGACCTCAGCCACCCACAGAGATTCGCAGCTTCCTTTAGGTTGGCAGGTATACATCGCGGTAATTGTGCAGGTTTTTCCTCTATATGCATCGCCCTTTGACCAAGATTGACTCAGAAGGCGTGTCTCATTGTAGGTAAAATAGGACGAGTGTGGAGGAGAGCTTTCAGAAGCTCAAGACGGCTTGGACCACAGCTCCAGTGGTAGTCTTGAACCATCAGCTTCAAGATCAATTATACGGCTATATTGCGATGCTATCGAGAGTTGGGATTGGTTGTGTCTTTGATGCATGAGGGTTAGAGTTATATTGCGATCATGTTCTCGTCCGAATTGAAAGGCCCCATAGAGAAGAACTACCCCGTCCACGATTTAGAGCTAGCTGTAATAGATTCATGCAACTGAAGGATTTTGGCGGCATTACTTGTTATGGGCGTATTCACTGGAGGTATTTACTGATCATCGCAGTCATGCAGGCACCTTGTTCAAGCAAAAGGATCTTTAATTTGAGGGCAGCGTAGAGCTGGTTAGAAGTTACTTGAAGGATTATGAACAATCTACTACTTCTGTATCACCCGGGGAGGCTAATTAGTGGCCAGACGCGTTGAGCCGAGAAAGTCGGTTGAGTATGGGGGAGTTTAGATACATTCAAGTTGAAGGAAGAGGCCATTTGCACGATTGAGGTTCAGGGACTTTGGCCAATCGATTTGTGAGACTAGATATTACAGAGCACCAAGCAGAGTGTCTGCTTAGTGTGGTTTTCTCGGTTCTTCCATGTATTGACTGTATAGGGAGTGTCAGTATGAGGATCCGCATTTGGCTTGTCCTTCAAAGAGGACAGGGTTACAACAATGATGATTGCAGGTACGTGACTATTGGGGGATGATGATGTGTTAGAGGGATGCAGGGCCGAATTTGCGTATGCCCAAGGTTAGATGGGCTTCGAGAGTTTTAGATATTAGAGGAGGCCTATAGGCTCGCGGTATATTCCATCCTCGGGTGCCGCAAGATGTATCAGGATCTTAGACAGGCCTTATTGGTGGCGGGGAGATGAAGAGAGATATCGTGAGGTATGTAGCTCGGTGTTCTTAAGATGTCAAAACAGAGTGAAATATGAGGCATTAGAGGACGGGCGTTGGCTTACATCAGCAAGATGGTTTTATCCTGAGCTGGGAAAAGTAGGAGAGGATCACTATGGATTTTGTTACCGGGAACTCCCACGGACTCTGAAGAAATTTTGATCTATTTTGAGGTGGGTGGAGAGGCTGAACCAAAGTCCACGCACTTCATTCCAATTTGTACTATTATTTTCCAGAGCGGCTTGGCAGGACGATTTATATTCGGGAGATAGTTCGATTGACATGGATGTCCCCAGTTTCCATCATATAGATCGGGGGCACTCAGTTCACCTCCAGGTTTTGTGGTAGGTGTTCAGCGAGAGGTTGAGGTACTCAGGTACAGGTTGAGAGCCACAGCTTTTCACCCTCAGACGGAACGGGCAGTCCGAGCGCACCATCAGATATTGGAGGCATAATGTTACGTGCTATGTGTTATTGATTTTGGAGGATCATGGGATCGGTTTCTTACCGCTTGCAGAGTTTGCCTACAACATAGCTATCAGTCAGCATTCAGATGGCACCGTTATGAGGCCTTGTATGGGAGGGCAGGTGTAGATCTCCAGTTTGGTTGGTGTTCGAGCCCGAGGAGGCTAGATGTGTTGGGGACAGATTTGGTTCAGGATGCATTGGAGAAGGTGAAAGGTGATTCAGGAGGAGGAACTCCGTACAAAACAGTCCGAGACAGGAAGAGTTATGCAGACAGGAAAGGCCGAGATGTATTCTTATATGATCGGTGAGAAGGTCTTTGCTGAAGGTTTCACCCACAAAGGGTGTTATAGATATTTGGGAAAGATAAGGGGAAGCTGAGTCCGCGGTATCATTGGGCCTTTTGAGGTTACTTAGAGGGGATCGGGGAGTGGCTTATGAGCTTGCCTTGCCACCTTTAGTTGAGGTCCAAAGGGAGTTACTTCGGTTGAAAGTTGCAAGTGGGAGAGGTCGGCCCGTAGAGGAGGCTACCTGTGGAGACCGAGCGGGAGAATGCGGTTGCCAGATACACCTCACCTATTGAGGCATAATCATGATATATGTTCTTGACCTCGCTCGAGGACGAGCGTTTGTTTAAAGTTGGGGAGGATGTTGACGACCCAAACCCGTCTTCCCACGTGTGGTTATAACCTGTTTTCCCCATTTTCTATTTCTTTATGCTTCATTATCAGTGTTGGCGGTGTGAACGAGTTGATTTGGAAGTGGTTATCTAGAAGGAATGAGGACAACTTAGTTCTCTTTAAGGAAGGTTTGTTTGAAAAGTTCACCGAATGTTTGACGTACGTGTTAGAGGGCTCGATATATGAATTCCGATGATCCAGGGTTAGCTTCGGGGGATGATTTGTGACTTAGGAGTGTGAATCAAAAGTTGATTTTGGACGGTCGGAGTAGAATTAGGCTTGAATTGGCCAAAGTTAAGAATTTTGGTGAATTTCGGTTGATAGTTGAGGAATTTGATCCGAAGCAGGTCGGGAATGGAATTTCGAGAGTTGCAGTAGCTTCGTTTTAGGCTAGATTTGGGATGTGTGTGCAAAAATTTCAGGTCATATCGGAGGTGTTTTGTTAGGGTTTTAGATCGAATGCGGTGTTTCGGAAGTTTTGGAGAACTTTAGGCTTGAATTCGATGAGAACATGATGGTATTTAGTTTTGCTTGTTTTGAGATATTTTTGATGATTGGAGCAAGTTTTGAATTAAGGTACTTGGATGTCATGTTTGTGTTTTTGTTGAAAGGTCTACCCGGGTGTGATTTCGGATGGCATAACGGGAGAAAATTGAGTTTTGGAGGATCAGGTTCTGCTGGTATCTTTTGGTATTTTCGCACTTGCGGTTGTGCGGACCACAGGTGCGGTCAGCAGAAGCGACAGGGAGGGATCTCAGAAGCAAATTTTGACCTGAGTGCATGTTTCCGCAAAGCGGATTGTGGGACCCATTCTTGCGGAGCCGCAGATGCGGAAGAGTGACCACAGAAACAGGTTTTGGATTTTTAAGGAGATTCGCAAGAAGCGGATAGTTACCGCCAGATGCGGTTAGTCGCAGAAGCGACAAAGGTACGCAGATGCGAAACACTGATTCAGAAGAGGTTTTTATTTCCTTCGCGAATTTTGAAGGAGTTCAATTATTTTTTAACTTGTGGACTTTGGGGAGTTTTTTGAGCGATTATTTGAAGGGGAAATGTCAAGTGACTTCGATCAGGTAAGCATCCTTGGATTCTAGAACAGTGGTTTTTATCATGCAAATACATGAAATTAGACTGAAAAAACTCAAGGAATTAAGTTCAAAAATGGTGGTTTAGGGCTTTGAAACCTAAGAGAACAAAAAGGAATTGAGGGGTCATTTGGAACTCTGATTTTGGTAATCTTATATATTATAAACTTCGTTAGTGCGAGATAAGAGAATCCGTTGATGGTAAATTTACTGATTTTCGAGAAGTGGGGCCGGGGCTCGGGTTTATGCTTAATTTCGGAAATTTCACTATTTTTTCGATTATTTTCGATGTTGGGTATTGATCCCATTTAGCATATTGTGACGTATTTCGTTTGTGGTTTGGTCAGATTCGACGCACGAGGAGGTTAATTCGAAAGGCAAGGGCTAGCAAGCTAGGACTTTGGCCAGTGTTGAGGTTAAGTAATTAATGAATAAATGCTTGTGTTTGACGGGTTTAGAAAACCCCGAATTGCACCAATTGTAGTGCTTGTGAGGTGACTTGCACGCCGGATAACGGGGCGTCGGGCTTAGCAGCACCGTCGGGGATTTGTCCCGCATTAATAAAAATTACGTACCTAATTGATCTGTAGTTTCTGATGATCCTTTATAAAAATGGATTAAATTTGTCAAATTGGGCTTCGTAGCAACTACTTGAAATTCCTTCAGGGATTATTTTACTGGTTTCTTACCGTATTCTATAGATATTGAACTCAGGTCTGGTATTTAACACGTTTTTAAAACTTCAGCCATTTTTTCTAAAAGTAGAAACTTAAAGTAAACATTTTAAATGAAGTTTGAGGCCTGAATATTTTTATATATTATTGATTGCCGAAAGCTTATGGAATTTTTGACTTGGAGTATCGGGATCGGACTGCACGCCGTAGTAGGATATAATAATATATGATATTAGGCGAAGGGCCTGTTTTGATCACGAGATGGCTATATTATTGCGCTTTGGGCCGTAAGGGGCCCGATCCACGGAGTCTGCACACCCCCAGTGAGCGTCGTCGACGTTAAATTTAAATGGAGCGGGCTGCACGCCCGCAAGGGAACTGGGGGTACTGGAGAAGTACTCGTTTATGTGTCTGCATCTGCATATTTTATATGTCATTATAGTTCTTTATCTGTTGCTGGTATTATTATAACTCGTCTCTCGGCTTTTTAACTGTATTATAGCTTATACCTTGTTTATTTGGAGATTTCTTATCTCAGACTTTTATTTATATTTATTAACTTTCTGGGTTGGAAGTACTCACAATACTCCTTGCCACCATGTGTGCAGATCCAGGTAACACCACAGACGGTCGAGTGAGGATCTTGTTTAGCTGGAGAGCGAAAAACATATACGGGAGTATCGAGAGTAGCTACAGAGGCGTTCGCAGCATTGATCTCTCCCATCTATCTTTATCCTTTTATTTCGCATTTTTCCTAGACAAGAACTTGATATGTGATATTCTGTATTAGAGGTCAATGTTCGTGAACCACCAGATTCTGTGCGACCGATTAGTATTTTTGTTTTTGGGTTTCGAATTTAGAAAATTATTTCAGAAACTTTCGCATTTAATTTTGGTATTTTGTTGTGACATATTTTATTTATCCATCTGTGATTAATCGGAGTTCAAGGTTGTCTAAATTTGGTCGGGCTTGCTGCAGTGTGTTGAGCGCCATCACTCGACGGCGGTTGGGTACCTGACAATAATTTGTTCAAAGAAGAGGTAATTCGCTTGGCTTAATACCAGATTCGATTCCGAGAGGTAAAGTATCACTGATTGGATAGCTAACGTATTGTAGTTAGTTTCCAAAGATCAGAATAAATTTCACCATATGCATAGAGACTATTTAAGGATTTAATAAGGCATGCCCAAATGACTCATTCTCATTGCCATATATTTGATCAAATGACTGATGCAACGGCCGGACACGAGTTAACTTTCGCATTTATGGATTAGACTTTATTGTGATCTTACTGCGGTAAACCAATCAAAATTAAACCTGGAGGATCAGTGAAAAAACTTCGTTCATCACGAATTTTTGGGGCACATATTTTGTACAAGTGTGATGCCCTTCGAGGCTGAAAGAACGCCGGAGCCACTTATCAACGCTCGTGAACAAAATGTTTGAAAAGCAAATAGGGAAAACCATGGAATTTTTACTTAGATGATATGATTGTTAATTCTTTGAATGAATTTGGTCATGTCAAACAACTTGATCGAAGAAACTTTTGACATCTTTAGCGGAAGCATAACATAAGCTTACATCCCGATAAAGTGACGTACGGGATAAGCTCCGGTAAATACTTGGGATTCCTGGTGGTCACAAAGGGATCGAGGTTAAACCCCGATAAAATTCAAAGCATTCGAAGAAATCAACGAAACCAAGCTAGTCAAGCGTTAAAAGAGTGTTCAAAAGCGCTAATTAGAAGGGAGAATTGCCACGTTCAAGCGGGATTCATTTCTCGGTCTTCGGAGAAATGCCATCATTTCTCCTTACTGCTCAAAAAGAAGAGAAACTTCGAATGGAACCCCGGAGTCCGAGAAATAAGGCAATATTTGATGGAAATTTGAGAAAGTATTTGTCAAGGGTACCAATAACCAATTTGCCTAATCAAAACGAGAAGGAAGGTGAAACAATTGTTAATACTTTAGCCGCATTGATCGAGGTATCGGTAAGGTGTCGTTGTTAGTACGTGAGGACGAAGGTAACAAATCTCCTATTTAATCACAATTCAGATAAAATTTTAACGGGGACCAGACAACTCGGCTACCCATATCTTGGAAAAATTTGCCCTTACCTACCGTAGTTAGTATTGCTACGAAAGCTAAAGGCCTTATTTCCATATGATCACCGATAGTTAGTTATGGTGACCACCTTTTTCCCTGCGGTATATTTTCATAAGCCTGAAATTCTCAAGTAGGTTAGGCAAGTGAGAAAGCTGTCGAAATGAAAGCGAATATTGACATAGAATACAAATCAAGGAATGCCAATTATAGTTCACAGGTTTTGGCCGACTTTGTGGCCGATTCAATCCAGGACTTTTACCTCTGGCTACCAAAGAAAGCAGTAATGGTTGTTGGAATCAAACATTAAGAATTTGGACCTTTTGTTCACGGATGGAGCTTCCTCAGTGTGAAGGGTCTGGGCTTCGCCATTAGTATTAACCACCCTTTGGGGGAAACCTAAGGCAAGCATAAAGAACTGTTCCTCTGAACTAACAAATGAAGCTGAGTATGAAGCTTTCATTGCAGGGCTCGAATTGGCCCGGGGACTGAACTCCGAGGGTCATTAGAAATCAAATACGACTCCTAGTTGGTTGTAAAATCAGGTTTACGGTATCTTAGAAGCCAAGGAGAACACATGCAACAATACGTAATGAATGTTCAGGCTCTGCTCACTAGGTTCCAAGAGTGGTCAATCACGCATATTCGCCGAGCGGAAGAAAATTGCAGAAGCAGAATGCGCTAGCTAACCTTGGCTCCGTCTATGAAAATTGAATAATAGAGACTCTGTACGGTTGTGGCTACTTATGCACTCGTTACTTGGATGCAGATTAGCTATTATGAGGTAAACGAAACCAATTGGTCATGGACTTGGAGAAACAAAAAATCTCTCTCCCT
>NW_017671707.1:21829-41650 GCF_001879085.1 Nicotiana attenuata | reverse complement strand
ATTTTGGACTTAGTAAGGGATCGGACTGCACGCCGCAGTGGTATGATATTGATATTGATATGAGGCCGAGGGCCTGTTTGATGCCACGACATGGCTTATTATTGCGCTTGGGCCTTAAGGGGCCCCTCCCGGAGTCTGCACACCCCCAGTGAGCGCCGTCGACATTAAATAAATGGAGCGGGCTGCACGCCGCAGCGGGGTACTGGAGAGTACCGGTTTATGTTTTGCTTTGCATATTTAATTGTCATTTATTCTTAATCTGATGTGACTTTATTATAATTGTTTTCAATGTTTACTGTATTATGTTATTGGTTCACGTTGTAGTATTTATAGCTTTGCTTTGTGTTTATTTAGGATTTCTTATCCTTAGACTTTATTTATATTTATTACTTTCTGAGTTAGAAGTACTCACAATACTCCCTGCACCTTGTGTGCAGATTCAAGTGCACCCACTGAGGCTGAGCGAGATCTTCTCCGTCTAGCATCACATTCGGGAGATTCAAGGTAGCTGCAAATTGGCGTTCGC
This sequence comes from Nicotiana attenuata, assembly GCF_001879085.1. NCBI lineage: Eukaryota > Viridiplantae > Streptophyta > Magnoliopsida > Solanales > Solanaceae > Nicotiana > Nicotiana attenuata. Next base: position 41,124 of record NW_017671707.1, on the reverse strand, counting down.
AGTCCTGATCTTCCTTCTATTTTATTTATTTGTTTTCCCACATTTCTAGAAAAACATTATGTAGTAGGTTAATACTCATGCATTAGAGGCTCAGACTTGTGACACCAGATTCTGTGGGCTGGTTAGTATTTTATATTTTGGATTTTCGAATGTTAGCATCTAATTCGGGATTTTGCATTTAATTTGGTATTTTAGTTGTGAAAATTTACTTATTCACTGTGATTAATCGGTTAAGGTTGTAGAAATGGTCGAGCTTGCCTAGCAGTGTGTTGGGCGCCATCACGACGGGGGTTGGGTCGTGACAAGGTGGTATCAGAGCCTAGGTTACTTGGTTTAGTGAGTCATGAGCCGGTTTAGTAGAGTCTCGTGGATCGGTACGGAGACGTCTGTACTTATCCTCGAGAGGCTGCAGAACCTTTAGGAAATACTTCATATTCTTGAAACTCTTGTCGTGCGGCTTTGTTGAACTGTGAACTAAATCTTTATTATTTCTACTCTCTCAAAGATGGTGAGAACACAAGCTACTGAACGCGACGGATGACCACCAGTGCCACCTACTGAGGCCGCCAGAGGCCGTGGACGCGGTCGTGGTCGTGGCAGGGGTAGAGTAGCCGGGGCAGTACCTACTAATCCAATAATTGCCCCAGCTCAGGATCAGGCTCTAGTGGTGGAGACTCCATCAGCACCTGCTCAGGCACCAGCTGTGCCTATTGTGATTCCGGGTCTTCAGGAGACCTTGGCACAGATCTTGACGGTCTGTACTGGCTTGGCTCAGGCAGTTTCAGCCACCACAGCAGCAGCAGCTACTTCACAGACCGGGGGAGGCAATCAGACCCCGATGCCCGCACACCTGCGCAGGGAGTGCAGGGGCTACAAACACCGGAGGCACCCCCAGCTCAGCAGGTTGCACCAACTCAGGGTTTTGTGGTTCCAGTGATGCCAGACGATGAGTTGCATCGTCTCGAGAGGTTTGGTAGACTCCAGCCTCCGACATACGGTGGTGCTGAGGGCGAGGATGCCCAGAGTTTTCTTGACAGATGCCAACGCATGCTCCGTACTACAGGGATCCTCGAGTCGAGTGGTGTGGCATTTACTACATTTCAGTTCACGGGGGTTGCTCTTACTTGGTGGGAGGACTTTGAGAGGCGTAGGCCTGCCGGTGCAGCACCTCTGACTTGGCAGCAGTTCTCAGCTCTTTTTCTGGAGAAGTATATACCTCAATCCCGCAGGGAAGAGTTGCGTAGGCAGTTTGAGTGGTTGACACAGGGAGATATGACAGTGACTCAGTACGAGATGAGGTTTTCCCAGCTGGCTCGTCATGCTACTTGGATGGTTCCATCAGATCGTGAGAGGATCAGGAGATTTGTGGATGGTCTTAACTACCATCTCCGTATTCTGATGACTAGAGAGAGAGTACTGGGTGCTACGTTTGAGGAGGTGGTAGACATTGCTCGTGAGATTGAGTCAGTTCGCCGTAGAGAGCGAGAGGAGAGGGAGGCTAAGAGGCCTCGTGGATCGGGCAGTTACAGTGGTGCTCCTTCGAGGGGTCAGTTCCAGCAGGGTAGAGGTCGCTCTTTCAGGCCTGCTCAGTCAGCTCGTCCAGAGTATCGTGGGGGATCTTCAGGCCGTGGTCATCATGGGCCCCAGCAGGGTCAGACTTCACTCAGCGCCCTCCCAGCTCAGAGTTCATCTCATGCCCCATCAGTTCAGGGTTCTTCTGCGCCGAGTGCATCTGCTAGTCACTCCGGTGCGAGGGGTTCCCGTCAGTCCCCATCTCCAGTACCGGGCAGCTGTTATGAGTGCGGAGAGTTTGGTCACTTGAGGAGGCAGTGCCCTCGCCTTCGTGGCAGACAGCATCAGCAGAGGGGTCAGCCCTCGACTTCTGCTCCAGTTACTTCATCACCCGCCCAGTCAGCTAAGGGTGGAGATCAGGCAGCCAGGGGTCGTCCCAGAGGTGGAGATCGATCAGGCGGTGGCCAGGCTCGTTTCTACGCTATGCCGGGCAGGACAGATGCCATTGCTTCAGACGCTGTCATTACAGGTATTGTTTCAGTCTGTCACAGAGACGCCTCAGTATTATTTGATCCCGGTTCTACCTATTCATATGTGTCTTCATATTTTGCTCATCATTTGGGTACGTCCCGAGGGTGTCTTGCTTTACATGTTCATGTATCTACCCCGGTGGGCGATACTATTGTTGTAGACCATGTGTACCGGTCATGTTTGGTGACTATTGGGGGTCTGGAGACCCGAGTTGATTTATTGATATTGAGCATGGTGGACTTCGATGTTATCTTGGGCATGGACTAGTTATCTCCGTGTCATGCTATTCTAGACTGTCATGCTAAGACAATCACTTTGGCTATGCCGGGTGTACCGCGGATCGAGTGGCGTGGTGTGACTGATTACGTTCCTAGTAGAGTTATTTACTTCGTGAAGGCCCAGCGTATGGTTGGGAAGGGTTGTCTTTCCTACTTGGCGTTTGTGAGGGATGTTGAAGCTGAGACTCCTAGAATTGATTCTGTCCCAGTTGTGAGGAATTTTCATGATGTGTTTCCTGCAGACCTGCCGGGCATGCCGCCGGACAGGGATATTGATTTTGGTATTGACCTGGTGCCAGGCACTCAGCCCATCTCTATTCCGCCATATCGTATGGCACCAGCGGAGTTGAAAGAATTGAAGGAGCAGCTTCAGGAGCTCCTGGATAAGGGGTTCATTTGGCCTAGTGTGTCACCTTGGGGTGCGCCAATTCTGTTTGTGAAAAAGAAGGATGGCACAATGAGAATATGCATCGATTATAGGCAATTGAACAAGGTAACAATTAAGAACAAGTATCCCATGCCTCGCATTGATGATTTGTTTGACCAACTTCAGGGAGCGAGGGTGTTCTCCAAGATTGATCTCCGTTCGGGTTATCACCAGCTGAAGATCAGGGATTCAGATATTCATAAGACTGCTTTCAGGACTAGATATGGTCACTATGAATTTCTTGTCATGTCTTTCAAGCTGACCAATCCCCAGCAGCGTTCATGCATCTGATGAACAGTGTATTCAGCCCTTATCTAGATTCATTTGTCATAGTGTTCACTGATGATATCCTGGTATACTCGCGTAGTCAGGAGGAGCACGCGCAGCATTTGCGAGTTGTGTTGCAGAGATTAAGGGAGGAAAGGCTTTATGCAAAGTTCTCCAAGTGTGAGTTCTGGCTCGGTTCAGTGGCTTTCTTGGGACATGTGGTGTCCAGCAAGGGTATTCAGGTTGACCCAAAGAAGATAGAGGCGGTGCAGAGTTGGCCTAGACCGACCTCAGCCACAGAGATTCGCAGCTTCCTTGGGTTGGCAGGTTATTATCGCCGGTTTGTGCAGGGTTTTTCCTCTATTGCATCGCCCTTGACCAAGTTGACTCAGAAGGGTGTCTCATTTGTATGGTCAGACGAGTGTGAGGAGAGCTTTCAGAAGCTCAAGACAGCATTGACCATAGCCCCAGTGTTAGTTTTGCTATCAGCTTCAGGCTCTTATACGGTATATTGCGATGCTTCGAGAGTTGGGATTGGTTGTGTTTTGATGCAGGAGGGTAGAGTTATTGCGTATGCTTCTCGTCAGTTGAAGCCCCATGAGCAGAACTACCCCGTCCATGATTTGGAGCTAGCTGCTATAGTTCATGCACTGAAGATTTGGAGGCATTACTTGTATGGCGTATCCCTTGAGGTATTCACTGATCATCGCAGTCTTCAGCATTTGTTCAAGCAAAAGGATCTTAATTTGAGGCAGCGTAGATGGTTAGAGCTACTTAAGGATTATGACATTACTATTCTGTATCACCCGGGAAAGGCCAACGTAGTGGCCGATGCTTTAAGCCGGAAGTCGGTGAGTATGGGGAGTTTAGCATACATTCGAGTTGAGGAGAGGCCATTTGCAGTTGAGGTTCAGGCCTTGGCCAATCGATTTGTGAGACTAGATATTTCAGAGCCCAGTCGGGTGTTAGCTTGTGTGGTTTCTCGGTCTTCCTTGTATGACCGCATCAGGGAGTGTCAGTATGATGATCCGCATTTGCTTGTCCTTAAGGACAGGGTTCAGCATGATGATGTCAGGGACGTGGCTATTGGGGATGATGGTGTGTTGAGGATGCAGGGCCGGATTTGCGTGCCCAACGTGGATGGGCTTCGGGAGTTGATATTGGAGGAGGCCCATAGCTCGCGGTATTCCATTCATCCGGGTGCCGCGAAGATGTATCAGGATCTTAGACAGCACTATTGGTGGCGGAGGATGAAGAGAGATATTGTGGAGTATGTAGCCCGGTGTCTTAATTGTCAGCAAGTGAAATATGAGCATCAGAGACCAGGTGGCTTACATAAGCAGATGGTTATTCCTGAGTGGAAGTGGGAGAGGATCACTATGGATTTTGTTACAGGACTCCCACGGACTCTGAAGAAATTTGATGCTATTTGGGTGATTGTAGACAGGCTGACCAAGTCTGCGCACTTCATTCCGGTTTATACTACTTATTCTTCAGATCGGCTGGCAGAGGTTTATATTCGGGAGATAGTTCGATTGCATGGTGTCCCGGTTTCCATCATATCAGATCGGGGCACTCAGTTCACCTCTCAGTTTTGGCAGGCGGTTCAGCGAGAGTTGGGTACTCAGGTGCAGTTGAGCATAGCTTTTCACCCTCAGACAGACGAGCAGTCTGAGCGCACCATTCAGATATTGGAGGATATGTTACATGCCCGTGTTATTGATTTTGGAGGGTCATGGGATCGGTTTCTACCGCTTGCAGAGTTTGCCTACAACAATAGCTATCAGTCCAACATTCATATGGCACCGTATGAGGCCTTGTATGGGAGGCGGTGTAGATCTCCAGTTGGTTGGTTCGAGCCCAGGGAGGCTAGATTCTTGGAGAAGGTGAAGGTGATTCAGGAGAGACTCCGTACAGCACAGTCGAGACAGAAGAGTTATGCAGATAGGAAGGTCCGAGATGTATCGTATATGATTGGTGAGAAAGTCTTACTGAAGGTTTCACCCACAAAGGGTGTTATGAGATTCGGGAAGAAAGGGAAGCTGAGTCCGCGGTTCATTGGGCCTTTTGAGGTACTTAGAAGGATCGGGGAGGTGGCTTATGAGCTTACCTTGCCACCTAGCTTGTCGGGCGTGCATCCAGTTTTTCATGTGTCTATGCTCCGGAAGTACACTGGGGACCCGTCCCATGTTCTAGATTTCAGTACAGTTCAGCTGGAGGGTGACTTGACTTATGAGGTAGAGCTAGCAGCCATCTTGGATCATCAGGTTCAGAAGTTGAGGTCAAAGGATGTTGCTTCTGTGAAAGTGCAGTGGAGAGGTCGGCCCGTGGAGGAGGCTACCTGGGAGACCGAGCGGAAGATGAGGAGCAGATACCCCCACATATTTGAGGCATCAGGTATGTTTCTTGACTCGCTCGAGGACGAGCGTTTGTTTAAGTCGGGGAGGATGTGACGACCCAACCCGTCGTCACATGTGTTACAGCCCCGTTTCCCCCATTTTCAATTTCTTTATGCTTCCTTATCAGTATTTGATGTGTTAGAGTTGATTTGGATGGGTTCTAGAAGGAAATGAGACACTTAGTATATTTAAGGAAGGTTGTTTTGGAAAAGTCAATCGGACGTTGACTTTTGTGTTAGAGGGCTCGGATATGAATTCCGATGATTTGGTTAGCTTCGGGGGATGATTTGTGACTTAGGAGTGTGATCAAAAGTGATTTTGGAGGTCCGGAGTAGAATTAGGCTTGAATTGGCAAAGTTAGAATTTTGGCGAATTCCGGTCGATAGGTGAGATTTTGATCCGAGGGTCGGAATGGAATTCCGAGAGTTTCAATAGCCTCGTTAGGTGATTTGGGATGTGTGTGCAAAATTTCAGGTCATTCGGAGGTGTTTTGGTAGGGTTTTTGATCGAATGCGTGTTTCGGAAGTTTTGGAAAACTTAGGCTTGAATTCGATGAGAAATGATGGTCTTAGTGTTGTTTGAGGTGTTTCGATGTTTGGACCAAGTTTGAATAAGGCATTGGATCATGTTTGTGTTTTTGGTTGAGGTCCTGGGGGCCTCGGGGTGATTTCGGATGGCTAACGGGATGAAAATTGAAGTTGGAGATTGCAGATCACATCTGGTATCTGGTATTTCCGCATCTGCGGAAAGGAACCGCAGATGCGGTTGCGCATATGCGGAGGAAGAGATCGCAGGTGCGGAAATGGTCTTGGAAAGGAAGAACCGCAGATGCGGGGATGAGGTCGCAGAAGCGGACAGTGGGGACTTTGGGAATTTCCGCAGAAGCGGAAGAAGGCCGCAGGAGCGGAAGTCGCAGAAGCGACAACTGGACCGCAAATGCGGAAACAACTGATCAGAAGGGGTTTTATTTCCTTCGCGAATTTGAAAGAGTTCATATTTTTCACTTCGGACTTGGAGAGTTTTTGGGCGATTTTGAAGAGGAATTCAAGGACTTCGATCAGGTAAGAATTCTTGGACTTAGAACACGATTTTATGATGCAAATACATGAAATTAGACTGAAAAATCAAGGAATTAAAGTTCAAAAATGGAGTTAGGCTTGAAACCTAGAGAACAAAATGGGAATTGAGGGTCATTTGGACTCCGATTTTGTGTTCTTATATGTATAGACTCGTGGCAAAATAGGAATCCGTTGATGGTAAATTTACTGATTTTCGAGAAGTGGGCTCGGGGCTCGAGTTTTCGGGAATTTATCTATTTTTCGATTATTTTCGATTGGGTATTGTCCCATTAGCATATTGTGACGTATTCGTTGTGGTTTTGGTCAGATTCGACGCGCGAGGAGGTTAATTCGAAAGGCAAGGGCATAGCAAGCTAGGACTTTGGCCAGCTTGAGGTTAGTAATAAATGTAAATGCTGTGTTGAGGGTTTGAAACCCCGAATTTGCACAATGTAGTGCTATGTGAGGTGACTTGCACGCCGGATAACGGGCGTGGGGTAGAGCACCGTCGGGGATTGTGACTTGGTCTGTCCCGCTTAATAAAATTACCACCTAATTGATTGTAGATTAGTAACATCCTTATAAAAATGGATTAATTGTCATAATTGGGCTTTGTGCCAACTACTTGAATCCTTCAGGGATTATTTTTACTGGTTTCTTACCATATTTCTAGATATTGAACTCAGTCCTGGTATTTAACACTGTTTTGTAAACTCAGCCATTTTTCTAAAAGTAGAAACTAAAGTAATATTTTTAAATAAAGTTTGGGCTGAATATTTTTATATTATTGTGCCGAAAGGCTTATGTGATTTTGGACTGAGTATGGGATCGGACTGCACGCCGCAGTGGTATGATATTGATATTGATATGAGGCCGAGGGCCTGTTTGATGCCATGATTGGCTTGGGCCGTAAGAGGCTCCTCCCAGAGTCTGCACACCCCAGTGAGCGCCGTCGACGTTAAATAAATGGATCGGGCTGCACGCCGCAGCGGGGTACTGGAGAGTACCGGTTTATGTGTTGCATTGCATATTTAATTGTCATTTATTCTTAATCTGATGTGACTTTATTATAATTGTTTTCAATGTTTACTGTATTATGTTATTGGTTCAGGTCGTAGTATTTATATATTTGCTTTGTGTTTATTTAGGATTTCTTATCCTCAGACTTTATTTATATTTATTACTTTCTGAGTTGGAAGTACTCACAATACTCCTGCACCTTGTGTGCAGATTCAGGTGCACCCACTGAGGCTGAGCGAGATCTTCTCCGCCTAGCATCGGGAGATTCAAGGTAGCTGCAAATTGGCGTTCGCAGTCCTGATCTTCCTTCTATTTTGTTTATTTGTTTTCCCACATTTCTAGAAAAATATTATGTAGTAGGTTAATACTCATGCATTAGAGGCTTAGACTTGTGACACCAGATTCTGTAGGCTGGTTAGTATTTTATATTTTGGGTTTTCGAATGTTAGCATCTAATTCAGGATTTCGCATTTAATTTGGTATTTTAGTTGTGAAAATTTACTTATTCACTGTGATTAATCGGTTAAGGTTGTAGAAATGGTCGGGCTTGCCTAGCAGTGTGTTAGGCGCCATCACGACCGGGGTTGGGTCGTGACATCATGTCCATATCTACCCTTCCCATCCCCTTATTGGTCATGCAAAGCGAGTGTTTGGTCACTGATTCCTATTACGTGCTGCTACCCGTCCCTTCTTAACGATCCCGGAGGGTGATAGGACCTCTACCTATGGGTGGTTCTAGACGTACCCACAGTCAAAAACATTTAGGACTTTCACATAATGGGAGCAATTAAGAGGCTCACAATTTCCTCCCCAACAAACATACAAGCAGCACGACTCAAACACAGTTAAGGTCTTTATTAATCAAAGTCCTAGAGCAGGATTTCTAAGTGATTATGCAGAAATAGACCACTTTCAGGTTCAGAAGTTATAACCTAATAGTTGCCTAGTGGTTCCTTTTTAACAGCTTATTAGAATCAGAAAATGTTGAACGATGGAAACAACTTCAGGGAAATGCAGGTCTTGAAAAAATGCCTTAAGGCTTGCCTATGTGCAGTATTGTGTCTATATATTAATGCAGAGACAAACAAACTTTCGAAATAGACCCTTTTGACACCTGTAAGCAGGATATCTAATGAGGTTAAGTCAAATTTGAAAGAACTAGTTTCAGGAAATGCCATCACTTAATGAGGCCAGTTTTAAGAAGTAAACTAGGCGAAAATGAAATTGACTTATTAGGCTAATTAGACTACTAGACGTAATTGCGAATGGAAATCCCTACAGGCATGGTATTTAGGCACGTCATAGGTTTTAGTAACATATGAAAGACTTATGAGAACTGAATTGGAATTAAACCCTATAGACATGGTATCTATATTTGGAATGATTTAAGACACGGTTGTTTGAAACCCTATGAACATGATTTCTAACATGACGAAAACGCAAAACCTTAAGAACATGATTCCTGTTTGATGCAAACGACACTGGAAGTGAAGTCCTTATAGGCATGATTTCTGTTATGATGCAAATGAATTTAGAAGTGGAATCCTATAGGCATGGTTCTATTATGCAAAAGCAATCAGATTCAAAAAGAATAAAAACCCTATGAACATGTTTCTATCGAGTGAAGCAGGCAGATTTGGAAGTAAACCCTAAGAGCAGGATTTCTACCCACGTTACCCCACAAAGTATACATCTACCCACCCCTTTTTACTAAGTATCCCAAGTTTCTGTTTACAAATTATTACAGGCCAACAAATGAATTACATAAATAAAAAAATAGAAAATCAAGAAGCTATTCTATAGAGAGCCTGCAATTAGGCCCAAGATTCCCAGAAGCCTCCAATGGTCTTTCAAGCCTCATTTCCATAGACAAATCAGAGTCTAGGTGCATCAAAGTTCCCTAAGGGTCTCAAGGACCCAGGCAATGCTTACACCTAGACTTAGTAGCCAAGCATTGAACCAATGCAGTATGGAAAGGCCATCCTCAGTATGCAAGAGTTCAGAGGGCTCTCAAGAGGATCCCAAGGCAGTACACATACTAGAGGAGGCAGAACTTATTAACTAAGAATGAAGTGGTAGTGCAAGACGCAGGTTGAAAGAAATTTTTTAAAGACTGGACTTAAAAGTCTGTTTACGAAAGCAATTAATAAGGTAATAGAGGTTGTTTGAAAGAAGTTGGAGTGATACACAAAGTCAAGTACTTCAAATAATCATAGAGTCTAACTGAACTCAGTAGTCACACAGGGGGGTCAAACTAGAATGTTGACAATATAGCCTAACTACAAACTTCACAACAGAACCACAAGTATGTAACAACCCGGCCGGTCGTCTCATGAGTTACCACTCCGTTTCCCCCATTTCTGCGTCTATTTGCTTTGTTTATTGGTTCTATAGATGATCGGGTTGGTTGGCTCGGGTTTGGAAAGGTTTTGAGAACGTTTGAGACACTTAGTCTCTTTTAGGAAAGCTTAAGTTGGAAAAGTCAACCGGATGTTGACTTATGTGTTAGAGGGCTCGGATGTGAGTTCCGATGCTTCAGAAATCTTCGGGAGAAGATTGGGGACTTAGGAGTGTGATCGAAATGTGTTTTGGAGGTCCGGAGTAGAATTAGGCTTGAATTGGCGAAATTGAGTTTTGGCGTTTTTCGATTGATAGGTGAGATTTTGATATAGGGATCGGAATGGAATTACGGAAGTTGGAGTAGCTTCATTATGTCATTTGGGATGTGTGTGCAAAATATCAGGCCATTCGGACATGGTTTGGTATACTTTTTGATCAAAAGCGGAATGTGGAAGATTTTAGAACCTTAGGCTTGAATTCGATGTGTTTTGGTGGTTTTGATGTTGTTGGAGGTGTTTTGAAGGTTGGTATAAGTTTGAATGGTACTATAAGACATGTTTGTGCTTTGGTTGAGGTCCCGGGGGCATCGGGGTGATTTCGGATGGTTGACGAAGAGTTTGAGATTTTTATGAAGCTCCAGTTTTTTCTGCTTCTGGTATTTTTGCACCTGCGAATTGGGGACCGCAGGTGCGAGGGCATATGCAAGGGAGGAGCTGTAGAAGAGAAAAGGAGCTAGGGAGGCAGAAACTGCAGATGCGGTTGGAGGACCGCACCTGCGATGGCGCAGGTGCGGATATGGGATCGCAGATACGGGAAATGGGAATTTAAGTGAGGCCCGCAGATGCGGTGGTCTTGACCGTAAGAAGTACCGCAAATGCGGTGGGATGAGCGCAGATGCGGAAATGCCTAGGTCAGAATGTTATATTTCCTCCTTCGCGATTTTCAGAGGGTTTCTTCATTATTAAACACGAATTTTGGAGCATTGGGCGATTTTGGAGAGAGAATTCAAGGGGAACTCATTGAGGTAAGAATTTTGGACCTAAAAACTTGATTCTATGGTATTAATGCATGGATTACAGCTGTAATTAAAGGTAAAATTAGAGAAACTAGGGCTTAGAAACTAGGCCTTTGATTGAGGATTTGGAAGACCAATTGTTGTCGGATTTTGGAACTTTTTATATGTATGAACTCGTGGGGAGATAAGGAATCTAATGATGTTTATTTTATCGAATTCCGAGACGTGGGCCCGAGGGTCGGGTTTTGGTAATTTCGGGAATTGTGTTGTTTTTCGATTTCTTTCGAGTGGGCTTTGTCCCTTTAGCATATTTTTATGATTACGTTCTGATTTTGGTAGATTCGGAGCATCCGGAGGCCGATTCGAGGGGCAAAGGCATTGCGAGCTAGATTTTGAGCCGGATTGAGGTGGGTAACAATTTTAAATGTTGTCCTGAGGGTATGAAACCCCGGATTACACAGCGTTCGGCTATGTTGAGGTGACACACACGCTAGATGACGAGCGTGGGTTCGTGCACCGTTGGGGATTGTGACTTGGTCCATCCCGAATGATTGTTTTACTGCTTATTTGACTGCAAATTGTCTGATATTATCATGTTTTGGGCTAAATGCCATATTTGGGCTTCGTGCCAATTGTTTGGACCCTTAGGGGATATTTACTGTTATTTTCCTCACTATTTGACTTTATACTTGCACTCAGTCATACTATAGTTTACTGTTTTCAAAACTCAGCCATGTTATTCGATTTTAAACACCTTAAATGATAATTTTCAAAAGATATTTTGAGCTGAGCTTCATGTTTACTGTTGCCCGAGGGGCTTATGAGATTCTGACTGAGTAAGGCCGAGGGCCTGTGTTGTGAGGATACTTTTGGGTCGGGCTGCACGCCACAGCAGTGATATACTGGTTATGATAATAAGGCCGAGGGCCTGAGGTTGTACGCCACGAGGTGGCTTGTGATTGATATGAGGCCGAGAGCCTGTATATGATGCCACGAGATGGCTTGATATTGCGCTTGGGCCGTAAGGGGCCCCTCCCGGAGTTTGTACACCCCAGTGAGCGCGGGTACCCATTGAGATATGAGATATAGCCCTAGGGGCTGCTATTGTTCTGTGATATTGCCCAAGGGGCCGATTCTGTTGTTACCTTGCCCGAGGGGCAGTTCTTATGTGTTTATCATTTCTAGTTGTCTTTCCTATATATTGTTTGACTGCTCAAAAGGTGTTTTTATGAGATTTCACTATTTAATTATGTTTATTGATTTTGTTCTGCCTCTTATAGCTTAATGTTGTGTTTAACGTGATTTTATATCGCTCAGTCTTCATTTATTATTATTACTCACTGAGTTGGAGTACTCACTTTACTCCCTGCACCGCTACAGGTCCTGCTAGCGAGGGTTGAGAGCTGTCCAGCAGATTTCCGGAGATTTACCAGGTAGCTGCCCGATTCGCAGCCAGTGCAATCTCCCTCTATCTTATTTCCTTTCTGATTCAGTTGTGTAGTAGTAGAGTAGACTTTCAGACTTGTAGTATTGTTTTAGATGCTCTTGACTGGTGACACCCCGATGTCAGGCTATGTTGGATTTTAATTCCGCAACTTATAATGTTATTTTGGAATTTTATTTCTGTTAAAGGCTTAGTGATTACTATTTTAAATTGCATAAAGTGAATTGGAAGTGTGTCGGCTGGCCTTGTCTTCACGAGAGGCGCCATCACAACCGGGTCCGGGTTTAGGGTCATGACAAGTTGGTATCAGAGCCTAGGTTACATAGGTCTCACGAGTCATGAGCAGGTTTAGTAGAGTCTCGCGGATTGGTATGGAGACGTCTGTATTTATCCTCGAGAGGCTGCAGAACCTTTAGGAAAATTCCATATTCTTGAAATTCTTGTCGTGGGAATTTGTTGATCCGAGAACTAATCTTCTGTTATTCTATTCTCTCACAGATGGTGAGGACACGCGCTACCGATCAGGATGGACGACCACCAGTACCACCAGCTGGAGCCACTAGAGCCACAGTAGTTGGGACAGCACTTGCAGATCCACCAGCCGCCCCAGTTCAAGAGCAGGTCCCAGTTGTGGACACTCCAGCAGCACCAGCTGTGGCCATTGTGATTCCGGGTCTTCAGGAGACTTTGTCTAAGATATTGATAGTATGTACTAGCCTTGCTCAGGCGGTCGCGGTTTCTACTGCCGCAGCCACTTCTCAGGCAGGGGGAAGGCTCTCAGACTCCCACCGCCCACACACCCGATCAGGTGGTTCAGGGATTGCAGACACCGGAGGCACCACTAGCCCAGCCGGTGGCAACTGCTCAGGGTTACGTAGCTCCAGTTATGCCAGAGGACGAGCAACGTAGATTGGAGAGGTTTGGCAGACTCCAGGCTCCTACTTTTAGTGGTGCTGAGGGCGAGGATGCCCAGGGCTTCTTAGACCGATGTCAGAGGATTCTTCGCACCGCGGGTATTCTGGAGACTAGCGAGATTGCATTCACGACCTTTCAGTTTACCGGAGCTACCTTCACTTGGTGGGAGGCATATGAGCGGCGTAGGCCTGCTGGTTCGGCACCTCTGACTTGGCAGCAGTTCTCTGCTCTATTTTTGGAGAAGTATGTTCCACAGTCCCCTAGGGAGGAGCTGCGTAGGCAGTTCGAGCAGTTGAGATAGGGAGATATGACGGTTACTCAGTACAAGATGAGGTTCTCAGAGTTAGCTCGACATGCTATTTGGCTCGTTGCTACGGAGAGAGAGAGGATCAGGAGGTCTGTTGATGGCCTTACCTACCAGCTTCGGGTTCTCATGACTAGGGAGAGAGTGTCAGGTGCTACGTTTGAGGAGGTTGTGGATATTGCTCGTGAGATTGAGTCAGTTCGTCGCCAGGAGCGCGAGAAGAGGGAGGCTAAGAGGCCTCGTGGTCATGGTAGTTATGGGGTGCTCCTTCGAGGGGCCAGATTCAGCACGGCAGAGGCCGACAGTTCAGACATGCTCAGTCAGCTCGCCCAGGTTATCGTGGGACATCATCAGGCGATGGTTCTCACGGTTATCAGCAGGGTCATTCCTCACTCAGTGTACTTCCAGCCCAGGGTTCGTCCCGTGCTCCATCAGTTCAGGATTCTTCTACGCCAGGTGCGTCTGCTAGTCATTCCGGTGCTAGGGGTTCCCATCAGTCCCCGTATCCAGCACCCGGGAGTTGCTATGAGTGTGGAGAGATGGGTCACATATGGAGGCAGTGTCCTCATCGTCTTGGGGGTTCATCTCAGCAGATCAGCCATCAGCCTCAGCCCCAGTCACTTCACCACCCACCCAGCCAGCTAGGGGTGGAGGACAGTCATCTAGGGGTCGCCCCAGAGGGGGAGGTCGATCCGGTGGTGGTCAGGCCCGCTTCTATGCACTTCCAGCTAGGCCTGATGCGATTGCTTCAGATGCGGTGATTACGGGTATTATCTCAGTCTGCCGCAGGGATGCTTCTGTGTTATTTGACCCTGGTTCTACTTTCTCTTATGTGTCGTCTTATTTTGCCCATTATTTGGCTATGCCCTGCAAGTCCCTCATTTCTTCTGTTCATGTCTCTATGCCGGTGGGCGATACAGTTGTGGTAGACCATGTGTACCGGTCGTGTGTTGTGTCTATATGGGTCTGGAGACCCGAGTGGATCTATTGTTGTTATGTATGGTAGATTTTGATGTTATTTTGGGCATGGACTCGCTATCTCCGTGCCGGGCTATTCTGGACTGCCATGCCAAGACAGTGACTTTGGCTATGCTAGGTGCGCCACAGATTGAGTGGCGAGGTTCGACCGATTATGTTCCCAGCCGGGTGATTTCTTTCTTGAAGGCCCAGCGTATGGTTGGGAAGGGTTGTCTTTCATATCTAGCATTTGTGAGGGATATCGGTGCAGAGGCTCCCAGTATTGATTATGTTCCAGTTGTGAGAGATTTTCCCGATGTATTCCCTGCAGACCTACCGGGCATGCCACCGGACAGGGATATTGATTTTGGTATTGATCTGGTGCCGGTCACTCAGCCCATTTCTGTTCCTCCATATCGTATGGCACCAGTGGAGTTGAAGGAGTTAAAGGAGCAGCTTCAGGAGCTCCTTGACAAGGGGTTTATTCGTCCCAGTGTATCACCGTGGGGTGTGCCGGTTCTTTTTGTGAAGAAGAAGGATGGCACGATGAGAATGTGCATTGATTACAGGCAGTTGAACAAGGTAACAATTAAGAACAAGTATCCTTTGCCTCGTATCGATGATTTATTCGACCAGCTTCAGGGAGCGAGAGTGTTCTCCAAGATTGATCTCCGCTCAAGTTATCACCAGTTGAAGATCAGGGACTCAGATATTCTTAAGACAGCTTTCAGGACCCGATATGGTCATTATGAGTTTTTGGTGATGTCTTTCGGGCTGACCAATGCCCCGGCAGCATTCATGCATTTGATGAACAGCGTGTTCCGGCCGTATCTCGACTCGTTTGTCATAGTCTTTATTGATGATATGCTGGTGTACTCGCGTAGTCAGGAGGAGCACGCAGAGCATTTGAGAGTGGTGTTGCAGAGATTGAGAGAGGAGAAGCTTTATGCAAAGTTCTCCAAATGTGAGTTTTGGCTCAATTTAGTGGCTTTTCGGGCACGTGGTGTCCAGCGAGGGTATTCAGGTTGACCCGAAGAAGATAGAGGCGGTTCAGAGTTGGACCAAACCGTCCTCAGCCATAGAGATTTGTAGTTTTCTTGGTTTGGCGGGTTATTATCGCCGGTTTGTTCAGGGATTTTCATCTATTGCATCGCCCTTGACCAAGTTGACTTAGAAGGGTGTTTCATTTCAGTGGTCCGATGAGTGTGAGGAGAGCTTTCAGAAGCTCAAGACTGCCTTGACCACAGCTCCAATATTAGTATTGCCATCAGCTTCAGGTTCTTATATCGTGTATTGTGATGCTTCGAGAGTTGGTATTGGGTGTGTTCTGATGCAGGAGGGTAGAGTTATTGCTTATGCTTCTCGTCAGTTGAAGCCTCATGAGAAGAATTACCCTGTTCATGATTTGGAGTTGGCTGCCATTGTTCACGCGTTGAAGATTTGGAGGCATTATTTGTATAGTGTGTCTTGTAAGGTGTATGCCGATCATCGTAGCCTCCAGCACTTGTTCAAGCAGAAGGATCTCAATCTGAGGCAACGGAGGTGGTTGGAGTTGCTTAAGGATTATGACATTACTATCTTGTATCACCCGGGGAAGGCCAATGTGGTGGCCGATGCTTTGAGCCGAAAGGCGGTGAGTATGGGGAGTTTAGCGTATATTCCAGTTGGGGAGAGACCTCTTGCAGTTGATGTTCAGGCTTTGGCCAATCGGTTTGTGAGGTTGGACATTTCGGAGCCCACCAGGGTATTGGCTTGTGTGATTTCTCGGTCTTCCTTATATTAGCACATCAGAGAGCGCCAATATGATGATCCTCATTTACTTGTCCTTAAGGACAAAGTTCAGCATGATGATGCCAGAGATGTGACTATCGGTGATGGTGGGGTGTTGAGGATGCAGGGCCGGATTTGTGTGCCCAATGTGGATGGGCTTCGGGAGTTGATTCTGGAGGAGGCCCATAGCTCGAGGTATTCCATTCATCCTGGTGTCGCGAAGATGTATCAGGATCTGAGACAGCATTACTGGTGGAGGAGAATGGAGAAAGACATTGTGGGATTTGTAGCTCGGTGTTTCAATTGTCAGCAGGTGAAATATGAGCATCAAAGACCAGGTGGCTTGCTTCAGCGGATGGATATTCCAGAATGGAAGTGGGAGCGGATCACCATGGACTTTGTAGTTGGGCTCCCATGGACTTTGAAGAAGTTCGATGCTATTTGGGTGATTGTGGATCGGCTGACCAAGTCCGCGCACTTCATTCCTATCTGTACTACTTACTCTTCAGAGCGATTGGCGGAGATATATATCCGGGAGATTGTTCGTTTGCGTGATGTCCCAGTTTCCATCATTTCAGATCGGGGCACTCAGTTCACTTCACAGTTTTGGAGGTCTGTATAGCGAGAGTTGGGTACTCAGGTTGAGTTGAGCACGGCTTTTCACCCTCAGACGGACGGGCAGTCCGAGCGCACTATTCAGATACTGGAGGATATGTTACGCGCTTGTGTCATTGATTTTGGAGGGTCATGGGATCAGTTTCTACCGCTCGCAGAGTTTGCCTATAACAACAACTACCAGTCGAGTATTTAGATGGCTCCATATGAGGCTTTGTATGGGAGGCGGTGTAGATCTCCAGTTGGTTGGTATGAGCTGGGCGAGGCCAGGCTATTAGGTACAGATTTGGTACAGGATGCTTTAGACAAGGTGAAGGTGATTCAGGAGAGGCTTCGTACACCGCAGTCGAGGAAAAAGAGCTATGCGGACCGGAAGGTTCGGGATGTGTCCTACATGGTTGGTGAGAAGGTTCTGTTGAAGGTTTCACCCATGAAGGGTGTTATGAGATTTGGAAAGAAGGGTAAATTGAGTTCGCGGTTCATTGGGCCTTTTGAGGTACTTTGGAGGATTGGGGAGGTGGCTTATGAGCTTGCTTTGCCACCCAGCTTGTCGAGTGTGCACCCGATGTTTCATGTTTCCATGCTCCGGAAGTATATTGGGGATCCGTCTCATGTTCTGGATTTCAGTATGGTTCAGTTGGAGGGTGATCTGACTTATGATGTGGAGCCGACAGCTATTTCGGAGCGTCAGGTTTGAAAGTTGAGATCAAAAGATCTAGCTTCAGTGAAAGTGGAGTGGAGAGGTCGTCCCGTGGAAGAGGCTACCTGGGAGACTGAGCGGGAGATGCGGAGCAGATATCCTCACCTATTTGAGGCTTCAGGTATGTTTCTTAAACGTTTGTTTAAGGGGGGGAGGATGTGACGACCCGGCCGGTCGTCTCATGAGTCACCGCTCTGTTTCCCCTATTTCTGCTTCTATTTGCTTTGTTTATTGGTTTTATAGATGATCGGGTTGGTTGGCTCGGGTTCGGAAAGGTTTTGAGAAGGTTTGAGACACTTAGTCTCTTTTAGGAAAGCTTAAGTTGGAAAAGTAAACCGGATGTTGACTTATGTGTTAGAGGGCTCGAATGTGAGTTCTGATGGTTCGGATAGCTTCGGGAGATGATTTGGGACTTAGGAGTGTGATCGGAATGTGTTTTGGAGGTCCGGAGTAGAATTAGGCTTGAATTGGCGAAATTGAGTTTTGGCGTTTTCCAGTTGATAGGTGAGATTTTGATATAGGGGTCGGAATGGAATTTTGGAAGTTGCAGTAGCTTCATTATGTCATTTGGGATGTGTGTGCAAAATTTCAGGTCATTCGGACATGGTTTGGTATACTTTTTGATCAAAAGCGGAATGTGGAAGATTTTAGAACCTTAGGCTTGAATTCGATGTGTTTTGGTGGTTTTGATGTTGTTTGAGGTGTTTTGAAGGTTGGTATAAGTTTGAATGGTAGTATAAGACATTTTTGTGCATTTGGTTGAGGTCCCGGGGGCCTCGGGGTGATTTCGGATGGTTGACAGAGAGTTTGAGATTTTTATGAAGCTGCAGCTTTTTCTGCTTCTGGTATTTCCACACCTGCAGATTGGCGACCGCAGGTGCGAGGGCGCATATGCGAGGGAGGAGCCGTAGAAGCGAAAAGGAGCTAGGGAGGCAGAAATTGCAGATGCAGTTGGAGGACCGCACCTGCGATGGCGCAGGTGCGGATATGGGATCGCAGATGCGGGAAATGGGAATTTAAGTGAGGACCACAGATGCGGTGGTCTTGACCGCAGAAGCAGTACCGCAGATGCTGTGGGATGAGCGCAGATGCGGAAATGCCTGGGTCAGAATGTTATATTTCCTCCTTCGCGATTTTCAGAGGGTTTTCTTCATTTTTAAACATGAATTTTGGAGCTTTGGGCGATTTTGGAGAGAGAATTCAAGGGGAACTCATTGAGATAAGAATTTTGGACCTAAAAACTTGATTCTATGGTATTAATGCAGGGATTAGAGCTGTAATTAAAGGTAAAATTAGAGAAACTAGGGCTTAGAAACTAGGCCTTTGATTGAGGATTTGGAAGACCAATTGTGGTCGGATTTTGGAACTTTTTATATGTATGAACTCGTGGGGAGATAAGGAATCTAATGATGTTTATTTTATCAAATTCCGAGACGTGGGCCCAGGGGTCGAGTTTTGGTAATTTCGGGAATTGTGTGTTTTTCGATTTTTTTCGAGTGGGCTTTGTCCCTTTAGCATATTTTGATGAATACGTTCTGATTTTGGTAGATTCGGAGCATCCGGAGGCCGATTCGAGGGGTAAAGGCATTGCGAGCTAGGTTTTGAGCCGGATTGAGGTGAGTAATGATTTTAAATGCTGTCCTGAGGGTATGAAACCCCGGATTACACAGCGTTCGGCTATGTTGAGGTGACACACACGCTAGATGACGAGTGTGGGTTCGTGCACCGTTGGGGATTGTGACT
>NW_017671707.1:0-14633 GCF_001879085.1 Nicotiana attenuata | reverse complement strand
AAGTGTTTTGGCTATAGGTACCAAAAACTTCTACAGTTTTTTTAAGTAAAGTTCAATTCTACTTGGATAGTGTCTTTCCATTTTGGCCAACCATTTCTCTGTCTACATTCATCGACAGATTTTGGTTCAAGATCCTCATCTTGTTGCATTATTTTATTAGCAATATTATAAGCAAAAAAGTTATCAACAACTATATCATTTTGGTTTCATCTTTTTCCAGTTGAGGCATAATTTAATGAGATCTCTTCATTTTCATTATTTCCAGGTACCTTGACCTCTTTTGAGGTTTGATCAATTGTTATGTCTCGGGGCTCTTCTTGAGCAATTACCTCCATATTATGACTATCTTGATCATTTTTCCCTTCCTTTTTTGAGGATTTTTATCTTTAGAACCGATTGGTCTGCCACGTTTTAAGTGTGGCTTAGACTTATATTCTTTGACAGATTGTCCTACCATGACATCAACTCAAATTGGAGCATTTGCAGCTAGAATATGAGATTTAATAATCCTTGGTAGGTTGGTAAATGCATCTGGAAGTTGATTTGCAATACTTTGCAAATGAATTATCTTTTGAATTTTCAGTTCACATTGATTTGTACGAGGATCTAACTAAGACAATGATAATGCATTTCAGTCTATCTCCTTTTTCAGCTGCTTATTCTCTCCCCCTAATGTTGGAAAAACTAATTCATCAAAATGGGAATCAGCAAATCTTGCCGTAATAAATCTCCAGTCATGGGTTCCAGATATTTAATAATAGAAGGAGATTCATATCCAACATATATCCCCAACCTTCTTTGGGGACCAAACTTTGTGCGTTGTGGTGGAGCAATTGGAACATATACCGCACATCCAAATATTATAAGATGAGAAATATTTGGCTCCTGATCATAAGCCAATTGTGATAGAGAGATTTTATGATGCGCACAAGTGCTGCTGCATGCAAAATAGGATGACCCCATATCAAAATAGGAAGTTTTGTTCTCATAAGCAATGGTCGAGCAATTAAATGGAGGCGTATGATAAATGATTCCGCCAGACCATTCGGAGTATGAACATGAGCTACATGATATTCAACTGTTATCCCAGTTGAAATACAATAATCGTTAAAGGCTTGGGATGTAAATTCACCAGCATTATCAAGATGAATTGTCTTAATTGCATAATCTGGAATTTATGCTCTTAATCTTATTATTTGAGCCAACAACCTCACAAATGCCAGATTGCGAGTTGATAATAAGCACAGATGAGACCATCTTGTAGATGTATCTATTAAAACCATATAATATTAAATGGTCCACATGGTGGGTGAATGGCCCACATATATCACCATGTATACGTTCCAGAAATTCTGGGGATTCAATCCCAACTTTAGTTACTGATGGCCTAGTAATTAATTTACCTTAAGAACATGCAACACAAGAGAAATCCTTAAATTGAAGAATCTTTTGGTTCTTCAATACATGTCCATGTGAGTTCTCAATTATTTTGCGCATCATGCTAGAACCGGAATGGCCTAACCGGTCATGCCAAATAATAAAATCATTTGAATTAGTAAACTTCTGATTTTCTATAGCATGTGTTTCAACCCTGCCAATGTTTGTGTAGTACAAGCCAGAGGAAAGACCGGGCAGCTTTTCAAGCACATATTTCTTGCCCGACTTCATTGTAGTAATATAAAGATATTCAATCTTTTCATTATTTGTAGTCTCAATGTGATATCCATTTTGGCGAATATCTTTGAAACTTAGTAAGTTTCTTTGAGACTTACTACAATATAATGCTTCATTAATAGCCAAATTTGTTCCTCCGGGTAGTAATAAATTTGCTCTTCCAGAGCCTTCAATTAATCTTGTACTGCCAGATATTGTATTAACATTGGCGTCTTTCATCACCAAATAAGAGAAATATCTCTTATCTCTTAAAATAGTATATGTTGTAGCACTATCCAAAAGACATATATCATCTTTATTGATCTTGGAACTACCTGAAGATTAGGGAATTTCCATATTCTTCATAAAAAAAACAAAAAGTACATCATTAGAAATACGAAAGACTATAAATAAAAGAAACATTAGAAATTACACTAGAAATGTAGAAACTAGCATATATGATGCATTAGGAAAGTACACTAAGAAAAACAAACTACTTAAAGACAATATGAAAATAACAACTGTATACGGCCAAATCGAAGAGCTCAACTTTGAGGCTACTATGGCACTCCACGCCAGGCCTCGAGGGGCTCGAAGCGGAACCTGAGTACGGACCCCGAATTGATCCCCTCGAGGGGGGTACATCGAAGGACGATCTCGGAGCGACACGAGTCGGTAATCATCATAGAAAGGCGGGAGTCTGCAAAAATAGTACAAATCCATGCTGAGTTGTTGCATAGCTGTACTAGTAGCATTAATTCTTTGTTTATTAGACATGTACTGCGTTGGAATTCACCCCTCCAATATAAAGGGGACCTTTACCATTTTGCAGGGGACCTTGATATTGAATATAACACAACATTCTCTGCTATCTTTGGTATCACGATTGTCCTACACATTTATTGCTTATTTTTACATTGTTCATTCATTGTTCCTCATTTATTGCTCATTCTTAATCATAAAAGGCCATATTTAAGGCCCTCATTGTCATTGATTCTTGGTTAATAGTTCATCGTTATTAACCCCATCTTGACCGCGAGGTCTCGCTCCATCAAGCTCGAGGTCCAGCTTTGTGACCCCATTGGTTTGCACATCTTATTCTCTTTACTCATACCTAACATCTATTGCTTAACAACTAGTATTAAACTAAATTGCGTAATTTTAGAACAACAAAATCAAATATAATTGTAGTTACCATTTTCAAGGTAAATAGTTTGGCGCCCACCGTGGGGCTAAAAATAATAGTGATTGTTTTGGTGCTGGTTTTCTGAAAAACGCAAGTTATTCTTCACACCTTTTCTTGTCCAAGAATCTCTGATTTCAGGTCAAAATGTCTAACTCAGCACATGCACACGAAAACAACGGCATTAGGCCTCAGGGAGAAAACAGTGTAGACGCCGGTGTACCACCGCAAAACCTAGGGGTAGCACCAGCCGATGCCGGTGTACCACTGCAAAACCCAGGGGAGGCACCAGCCCAAGTTGCCATCAATATGAGCTCATGCAACGCCGTGCATATTGACAAAAACTCTCATACCAACGAAAGTGTGCACGGGGAAGAAAGAGAAGTTAACCTTCAAATCATTTTTGAAATGTTGCAAGCACAACAAGTGGCTATTTCTCTGCTACAAAGTCACCAAAAAACTCCTAGAACAGTAGCACCCGCAACGGTTCCTCGAGTCGAGTAGACGCCAGAGAGAACGATTAACAACGATTCAATAGCGGACCCCGCTATTATGAAATGCTTGAGGACCTAACCAAAAGGATTGAATCAGAAAAAAAAAGATAGAGGATAACGATAAGAAGGTGGAGATTTACAACTCGAGGATCGATCAGATCCCGGGAGCACCTCCGATTCTAAAGGGTGTAGATTCAAAGAAGTTCATGCAGAAACCATTCCCATCAAGTGTGGCTCCGAAGCCCATCCTGAAGAAATTCAGAATGCCCGATGTCCCGAATATAACGGGACCACGGACCCCAATGAGCACATCACCACCTATACTTGTGCTGTAAAAGGGAACGACTCAAAGGACGATGAGATTGAATCCGTCCTGCTGAAGAAATTTGGAGAGACACTATCAAAGGGGGCCACGATGTGGTATCACAACCTAGCCTCGAACTCGATAGATTCATTTGCCATATTGGCAGACTCTTTTGTGAGGGTACATGCGGTACCATCAAGGTCGCCACTAGGAAGTCCGATGTCTTCAAAATCAAGCAGAGAGAAAACGAGATGCTAAGGGAATTTGTATCTCGCTTTCAGACGGAGCGAATGGAATTACTACCAGTCTCCGACGACTGGACAGTACAGGCCTTCACCCAAGGCTTGAACGAGAAAAGCTCTATAGCTTCGAAGCAGCTAAAACAAAATTTGGTCGAGTATCCCACCGTAACATGGGCGGACGTACACAACAGGTACTAGTCGAAGATCAGGGTCGAAGACGACCAATTAGGAGCCCCTTCGGGCTCAGTATATCCTAGCAGGTTCGTAACAAAGGAACAAAGGTTTTCAGAAACGGAGCCCAGATCTAGCAAACAAAGATACAAGCCGTATGTGGAAGATCGAAGGAACGCCCCGAAATGTAACATACCTTGCGACGATTGAAGGACAGATTGGGGTCAATATTCCCGGGGAGTCATTGTAACGACCCGACCGGTCGTTTTTGGAATTTACACCCTGATCCCCTATTAACTGCTTTCCCCAAGTCTATTTCTACTATTTTTAATTGCCAGGATGTTCGGTTTTAAGTTTCGGAGAGTTCTGGGACACCTAGTCCCTAAATGAGCTTAAGTGTTGGAAAGTTGGCTGTAGTCGGAACAGTGTGAAAACGGCCTCGAAATGGAAATCCGATGGTTCCGTTAGCTCCGTTAGGTGATTTTGGATTTAGGGTCGTGGTCGGATTGTATTTTGGAGGTCCGTAGCTAATTTAGGCTTGAAATGCCGAAGTTGAATTTTTGAAGTTTCCGGTTCGATAGTGAAATTTTGATCCAAGGGTCAGAATGGAATTCCGAGAGTTGCAGTAGTTCCGTTATGTCATTTGGGACGTGTGTGCAAAATTTCAGGTCATTCGGAGGTGGTTTGGTTGGGTTTTTGATCAAAAGAGGAATTCGGAAGAATTTTAGAAACTTAGGCTTGAATCCGATGAGTTCTGGGGAATTTGATGTTGTTTGAAGTATTTTGAACATCGGTACAAGTTTGAATGATGTTTTTGGATTGGTTGGCATGTTTGGTTGAGGTCCTGGGGCCTCGGGTGTGTTTCGGATGCTCAACGGGCCATTTTTGGAACTTAGGAAATTGTAGAAAAATAGTTGCAGCAATCAGTTTTGGTTTTCTTCTTCGCGTTCGCGAGTGGGTCCTCGCGTTCACGAAGAGGAGCTGGGGCTGGGGCTGGGCTGGGGAAGTGTTTGGCCTTCTCGTTCGCGAGAGGGCCACTGCGTTCGCGAAGGGTCTGGGTAGTTGTGCTACGCGTTCGCGATTGGTCCTCGCGTTCGCGTAAGAGGAATTGGCCCAGTGGAGTTTGTGTGTCGCGTTCACCTGGTGTACGTCGCGTTCGCGAAGAAGGAAAAATGGTCAAAGTTATTTTGTGCTTCGCGAGCTTTGACCGCGTTTGCGATGGAGGAATCTAACATCTGGGCAGAATGTTTTAAAAGGGGTCTTTCGCGAGTTTTAACCTATTCTCCTCCATTGTTAGGCGATTTTGAAGCTTTTTGAAGTAGGTTGAAGAGGGATTCAAGGGGAATCACTTGGAGGTAACATTTTTGACTTCATAACTCGTTTTTATGTGATTAAAGACCCAATTAGTGATGAGAAATTTGGGAAAAATAAGTAATTAGGGCTTGAGTTTAAGAGGCCTTTAAATGAGGATTTGAGGGGCCATTTAGACTCTAATTTCAGTGTTCTTGGTATGTACGAACTCGTGAGGGTTTGGGAATTCTGAAAATCTTAATTTAACCCGATTCCGAGACGTGGGCCTGAGGGGCGTTTTGGTCATTTTACCTAATTTCGCGTCTTAGCTTAGGATTTAATTATAGAATCAGTTACTTGAAGTGTTATTTACGATATGCAATTGAATTGAATAGATTTGGTCCATTTGGAGTCGGATACTCGTGGCAAAGGCGTGGTTTCGGGTTGATTTGAGCTTTATTCGAGGTAAGTGGCTTGTCTAACCTTGTGTGGGGGACTTTTCCCCTTAGGATTGATATTGTGGTAATTGAAATGCCTCGTACGTGAGGTGACGAGCGCGTACTTGTGCTAATTGTTGGAAATCTGGTTTTTTTCTTTAAAAATAGCCTTGAATTGTGTTCCTCCTTTCCTTGCTTACACTGTTTGGATATTAAAACTGTTGTAGCTTATAGAAACATGTCTACTTGATTAAATTGCTCTATCTGTCTTAACTGCCTTAATTGTACTACGTGAATCATGCTAGGTTAGGATTACCTGCTGCACCTTGATACGAAATTGATTGGATTGAATTCTTGTTGTTGTTGTGTATTTACTTTGGGAATACGGAACGGTATTCCGGGAGATCCCCCTGCACTTTATCTTGGGACTACGGGACGGTATCCCGGGAGCTCCACTGTATGTTTACTTTGGGACTACGGAATTGCATTCAGGAGATCCCCCTACATATTTATGAGTTGGACTATGGGACTGCACCCGGGAGATCCACTGGATATGGTATTTATATTTGGGGACTACAGGACGGTATCCTGGGAGATCCCCAGTTATTATGTCGGAGCTGAGTTATGTCTTTTGCTGTGTTTTACTGGCCTTTGTAATAGTTGTTGCTGTCCTTTATATCTTGTGTTATTTAATTACACTGTTATTTGACACTGTTAAACCTTTGATATTATTTAATCTCAGTAGGGGCCTGACCTTCCTCGTCACTACCCAACCGAGGTTAGGCTTGGCACTTACTGAGTACCGCTGTGGTGTACTCATGCCCTTCCTGCCCATGTTTTTAATGTGCAGATCCAGGTACTCCGACTCAGTCCTACCACCCTTGAGGTGAGGCGACTGTTATAGCAACTTCGAGGTATATCTGCCGCGTCCGCAGACCGAGGAGTCTCTTTCTATTCCTGCTGTTTAGTATTAGCCCTTCTGTATTTCAGTTCTTGTTAGACATTTTGGAGTTAGAGCTATGTAGTACTTCTTAGCTTGTGATTCATGGGTTTCGGGGTCTTGGATTTAAGTACTGGTTTTTGAGAAAGAAATATGGTGTATGCCGACAGCCACATTGTACCACCATTTATTTTCCTTATTTTTGTTTAAGTTCTTTACTTCCGCAAATTTTGGTTTCTTTTTCGCAATTTAGGCTTACCTAGTTGTAGAGACTAGGTGCCGTCACGATGGTTCACGGAGGGCGAACCGGGGTCGTGACAAGTTGGTATCAGAGCTCTAGGTTCATAGGAGTCATGGATCACAAGCCGGTTTATTAGAGTCTCGCTGATCGGTACGGAGACGTCTGTACTTATCTGCGAGAGGCTATGTAACTGTTAGGAAAAATTTCACTTCGTTTGAGTTCCTTGTCGTGCGAGATTTTTGATATCCCAATTCTAAACTTCTGTCTTTCTATTCTCTCACAGATGGTGAGGACACGTGCTACTCGAGAAGACCAGGCACCCGCGCCCCCTACTAGAGCTGTCAGAGGCCGGGGCCAGGGTAGAGGCCGAGGACGCGCTCGTGGTGCAGCTAGAGCACCCGTGCGAGCTGTCGCTGAGGTACCACCAGCTGTACCAGCCGGAGTCTAGACACCTGATACGTCTGCCACTACTACTCCAGCACTCTAGGAGACTTTGGCACAGTTTATGAGCATGTACACCACTATGTCTCAGGCAGGGTTGCTTCCCCTTGCTGCAGCCATATCCTAGGCGGGGGGAGGAGAACAGACTCCCACCGCCCGCACTCCTGAGCAGCGAGTGCATGTTGAGCAGGTCCCAGAGGTTATTCCTCCGCCGCCCGCAGTACCAGCTCAGCCCGAGGATAGGGCAACGACTTCAGAGGATGAGCAGCGGAGACTTGAGAGGTTCAAGAAATATGATCCTCCTATATTCAGTGGGTTAGCATCAGAGGATGCCTTGGGATTTCTGGAGGAGTGCTACCTTATCCTCCGTACTATGGGCATATGAGGATCGAGCGGGGTTTCCTTCACTACCTTCCAGCTTCGAGGAGCCGGCTATTAGTGGTGGCGTGCTTATGAGTTAGACAGTCCGGATGAGGCAGCTTCCCTGACTTGGGCTCAGTTTTCAGATATGTTCACGAGGGAGTATGTCCCCTAGAGTCTTAG
Source organism: Nicotiana attenuata (assembly GCF_001879085.1). Classification (NCBI taxonomy): domain Eukaryota; kingdom Viridiplantae; phylum Streptophyta; class Magnoliopsida; order Solanales; family Solanaceae; genus Nicotiana; species Nicotiana attenuata. The sequence continues at coordinate 6,694 of NW_017671707.1, read as the reverse complement.
GGACGCCTGGCGCGTGGAGTTTGAACATTTGCGCCAGGGTACTATGACTGTCTCGGAGTATGTTGTCCGTTACATTGACTTGGCTAGACATGCACCAGCCTTAGTTTCTACGGTTCGCGAGAAGGTTCGCCGGTTCTTTGAGGGGCTTACTCCCAGCATCAGATCTAGCATGGCTCGTGAGTTAGAGATGGATATATCTTATCAGCAAGTGGTGAGCATTGCTAGGAGGATTGAGGCTATGAATGCTAGGGACAGAGAGAAGAGGGAGGCCAAGAGGTCTCGAGAGTCGGGCTATTTTTCTTGTGCCCGTGCCCCAGCTGCAGGTCGTCATGGTAGGGGTCATATGGGTCGCCCCGTTCATTCAGCTCTTCCAACAGCCAGTGGTATTCCAGCTCCACCTAGGCCTCAGGAGCCTTATTATGCACCTCCAGTCTCTAGTGCGCCTCCTACACGGGGTGCTTCCAGTGGTAAGTCCAGCAGACCTGGCCTGAGCCAGTCACAGCCGCCATGTCCTCCCAGAGCTTGTTTTGAGTGTGGTGACACATGCCATGTGGTGAGGGATTGCCCCAAACTTAGGAGGGGTGCACCTCCGCAAACTCCACAGCTACAGCAGGCCCCGTAGAGCTCTCAGGCTATGGTCCCAGCGCCAGTTGCCACTCCACCGGCCCAGCCAGCCAAAGGTGGAGGTTGGGGAGGTAGAGGTCGCCCTCGAGGGGGAGGCCAGGCCAGATATTATGCTCTTTCAGCCCGTGCTGAGGCTGTCGCCTCCGATTCTGTCATCACAGGTACTATCTCGGTCTGTCACAGAGATGCATCGGTTCTATTCGATCTAGGCTCCACTTATTCTTATGCATCTTCTTATTTTGCCCCACATTTGGGTGTACCTCGGGATTCTTTGAGTTCCCCAGTTTATGTTTCTACTCCTGTGGGAAATTCTCTTGTTGTGGATCGTGTTTACCGGTCATGTTTGGTTATTCTTGGTAGTTTTGAGACCAGAGCCGACTTATTATTGCTCAGCATGGTTGATTTTGATATTATCTTGGGCATGGACTGGTTGTCGCCCCATTATATTATTCTTGATTGTCACGCCAAAACCGTGACACTGGCCATGCCAGGTGTACCGCATATTGAGTGGAGGGGTGCTTTAGGTCACACTCCCAGTAGAGTTATTTCTTTCCTTAAGGCTCAGTGTATGGTTGAGAAAGGGTGTGATGCGTACTTAGCTTATGTGAGAGATGCCGGTATGGATACTCCTTCTACTGATTCAGTCCCTGTAGTACGGGATTTCCCTGATGTGTTCCCAGCTGATCTTCCGGGCATGCCACCCGATAGGGATATTGATTTTGGCATTGATCTGTTGTGGGGCACTCAGCCCATTTCTATCCCTCCGTATCGTATGGCTCCTCCTGAGTTGAAGGAGTTGAAGGAGCAATTGCAAGAGTTGCTTGATAAGGGTTTCATTCAGCCCAGTGTATCGCCTTGGGGTGCTCCTGTGTTATTTGTGAATAAGAAGGATGGTTCTATGTGCATGTGTATTGATTACCGCCAGTTGAATAAGGTGACAGTGAAGAACCGCTACCCCTTGCCTCGTATTGATGACCTGTTCGACCAGTTGCAGGGTGCCTGTGTGTTTTCTAAGATTGACTTGTGTTCAGGTTATCATCTGTTGAAGATTCGGGAGCCAGGCATCCCGAAGACTGCCTTCAGGACTCGGTATGGTCACTACGAGTTCCTTGTTATGTCTTTTGGGCTAGCTAATGCCCCAGCAACCTTCATGCATCTGATGTACAGTGTTTTCCAGCTATATCTTGATTCATTCGTGATCGTTTTTATTGATGACATTCTGGTATATTCCCGAAGTCGGGAAGATCATGAGCAGCACCTGAGGACAGTGCTCCAGACCTTGAGAGAGAAGAAACTATATGCTAAGTTCTCAAAATGTGAGTTTTGGTTGGATTTCGTGGCGTTCTCGGGTCATGTGGTCTCGAGAGAGGGTATTCAGGTGGATCCGAAGATAGTGGAGGCCGTGCAGAGTTGGCCCAGACCATCCTCAGCTACAGAGATCCGTAGTTTTCCTGGCCTGGCGGGTTATTACCGTCGATTTGTTCAGCGGTTTTCATCTATTGCAGCACCTATGACCAGACTGACCTAGAAGGGTGCTCCGTTCCAGTGGATGGAAGAGTGCGAGGAGAGCTTTCAGAAGCTCAAGACAACCTTGACTACAGCCCTAGTTTTGATATTGCCAACCGGTTTGGGGTCTTATATTGTCTATTGTGATGCCTCGAGAGTTGGCCTTGGAGCGGTATTGATGCAGGACAGTAGGGTGATTGCCTACGCGTCCAGACAGTTGAAGATACATGAGAAGAATTATCCTGTCCATGATCTTGAGTTAGCTGCCATTGTTCATGCCCTGAAGATCTGGCGTCATTACTTGTATGGTGTGCCTTGTGAGATATATACTGATCACCGGAGTTTGCAGCATCTGTTCAAGCAGAAGGACCTAAACTTGCGTCAGAGGAGATGGCTCGAGCTGCTGAAGGATTATGACATCACTATCTTGTATAACCCGGGCAAGGCCAATGTGGTGGCCGATTCTTTGAGCCGCCGGGCAGAGAGTTTGGGGAGTTTGGCTTATCTACCTGCAGCAGAGAGGCCTATGGCGATGGATGTTCAGGCCCTAGCCAGCCAGTTTGTGAGATTGGATCTTTCGGAGTCCAGTCGGGTTCTAGCTTGTGTGATCTCTCGGTCTTCCTTGTTTGATCGCATCCAGGAGCGTCGGTTTGATGACCCTCATTCGCTTGTCCTCAAGGACAAAGTGTTGCATGGAGATGCTCGAGATGTGACTATTGGCGATGACGGAGTACTGAGGATGCAGGTTCGAGTCTGTGTACCCAATGTTGATGGGCTTCGAGAGTCGATTCTAGAGGAGGCCCATAGTTTGCGGTATTCCATTCATCCGGTGCCGCGAAGATGTATCAGGATTGAGGCAGCACTACTGGTGGAGGCGGATGAAGAAGGATATAGTTGGGTTTGTAGCTTGGTGCCTTAATTGTCAGCAGGTGAAGTATGAGTACTAGAGGCCGGGTGGATTGCTTCAGCAGATAGAGATTCCGGAGTGGAAGTGGGAGCGGATCACCATGGACTTCGTATCTGGGCTCCCACGGACTTTGAAGAAGTTCGATGCCATTTGGGTTATTGTGGATCGGCTGACCAAGTCCGCCCATTTCGTCCCTGTGTGTACTACCTATTCCTTGGAGCGGTTGGCGGAGATTTATATCCGGGAGATTATCCGTCTACATGGTATTCCAGTTTCCATCATTTCAGACAGAGGTACTAAGTTCACATCGCGATTCCGGAGAGCCGTACAACAGGAGTTGGGTACTCGGGTGGAGTTGAGCACAACATTTCACCCTTAGACGGACAGACAGTCCGAGCGCACTATTCAGATTCTTGAGGATATGCTCCGTGCGTGTGTGATTGAGTTTGGAGGTTCTTGGGATCAGTTCTTGCCATTGGCGGAGTTTGCCTACAACAACAACTATCAGTCCAGCATCCAGATGGCACCGTACGAGGCCTTATATGGTAGGCGATGTAGATTTTCGGTGGGTTGGTTCGAGCCAGGTGAGGCTAGATTATTGGGCATAGACTTGGTTCAGGATGCTTTGGAGAGAGTCAAGGTGATTCAGGATAGACTCCGTACAGCCCAGTCCAAACAGAAGAGTTACGCGGACCGGATGGTTCGTGATGTTTCCTATATGGTTGGAGAGAGGGTTCTGCTTCAGGTTTCGCCTATGAAGGGCGTTATGAGATTTGGGAAGAAGGGGAAGTTGAGTCCGAGGTTTATTGGCCCTTTTGAGATATTGAGGCGTGTTGGGGAGGTTGCTTACGAGCTTGCCTTGCCTCCCAGCTTGGCAGGAGTTCATCCGGTATTTCATATTTCGATGCTCCGGAGGTATCATGGTGATCCGTCGCACGTGTTGGATTTCAGCTCAGTCCAGTTGGAGAAGGATCTATCTTATGTTGAGGAGCCAGTGGCAATATTAGACAGGCAGGTTAGGAAGCTGAGGTCAAAGAACATTGCATCAGTGAAGGTTCAGTGGCGGGGTCAGCCGGTCGAGGAGGCGACCTGGGAGACCGAGCAGGATATGCGCAGCCAGTACCCTCATCTTTTCACTACTTCAGGTATGTCTTTGTGCTCGTTCGAGGACGAACGAATGTTTAAGTGTGGGATGATGTAACGACCTGGCCGGTCGTTTTTGGAAATTACGCCCCGATCCCCTATTAACTTCTTCCCCCAAGTTTATTTCTGCTATTTCGATTTGCCGAGATGTTCGGTTTTGAGTTTCGGAGAGTTTTGGGACACTTAATCCCTAAATGAGAGCTTAAGTGTTGGAAAGTTGACCGTAGTCGGAACAGTGTGAAGACAGCCTCGGAATGGAAATTTGATGGTTCCGTTAGCTACGTTAGGTGATTTCGGGTTTAGGGGCGTTGTCGGATTGTGTTTTGGAGGTCCGTAGCTAATTTAGGATTGAAATGTCGAAAGGTCGAATTTTGAAGTTTCCGGTTCGATAGTGAGATTTTGATCCGAGGGTCGGAATGGAATTCCGAGAGTTACAATAGTTTCGTCATGTCATTTGGGATGTGTGTGCATAATTTCAGGTCATTCGGACGTGGTTTGGTTAGGTTTTTGATCAAAAGCGGAATTCGGAGATTTTTAGAAACTTAGGCTTGAATATGATGTGTTTTGGTTATTTTGATGTTGTTTGGAGTGTTTTGAAGATTGGTACAAGTTTGAATAAGGTATTAGGCGATGTTTTTGCTCTTGGTTGAGGTCCCGGGGGCCTCGGGGTGATTTCGAATGGTTAACGGGAAGTTGAGGAAATATAGCAGCTGCAGTAATGATAATAGGCTAGATTTAGGTAATTTGGCGATTGTTTATGCTCCCGCTTGATTATATTCCAATGTCATAATATGGTTAAATGGTGAAAAATGGGCTCTAATTGTGAATTTTACACATTGCAGGTTGAGGATCCTATGTGATGCCTTAAAGTTGTGATTGGAGCTAATTTGGAGCAAGAAATATCCCTCGGAGCTGAGTGTGCGTGCAGACTAGAAAAAAAATCGAGGAAATAAAGATCCAGACTAGCGCGAGCTCTAGCGCGAGCAGTAGCGCGATCGCGCTAGTCCAGTTGCGGGAGGCAGAAAGTCAGTCAACTAGCGCGAGCTCTAGCGTGAGCACTAGCGCGTTCGCGCTAGTCCAAGTTCCGGAAAAGACTTGTTAGGGGAAAAATTGGAAATCTGGAGGAAATTTCACTTAACCTATATAAAGTCATGTTCGCCCAAGGATTAGATATCAAGGTTTTCATAGTTTAGTGCAAGAAACATAGAGGCAAGAGGAAAGGAGGAAAATCCAACATCAAGTTCTTCTTTTCTTCTTCTTGTTTTTACGTTTTGAATGAAATTAAATATTATTGAGATGAACACTGCTATGAGTGGCTAAAACCTATTGTTCTAGGGTCATGGGTGAAACATGATTGTTGTTGTTCAGCGTTTAATTTAACAAAGTTGGTTTAATCATATTGGGTTGTTTATTTAATTATGTTCTCAATTATTTTGCTGAGTAGCTAACAGTGGAATACTATCTACGAATCTATAGTTGAACTCGAAAGTGGGAACTTTGGATTGCATATAGAATTAAATAGAGCAAGTTCTTGAACCTGGGCATCAGGGGACGGATTCGCAATTAGGATAGACATATACCTAATTACCTTGCTTGGTTGAAATACAGGATTTATAAATGCATTCTTGTTAATTTTAATTCCATAGACATATAGGCATTACGTTAACTTGAATAGGCGAGTAAGAACTCGACAGATTGTTATGAGCAATATTAACCCTGTCAATCAACAACCCAGATAAATCAATTAGTTATTTTAAGCCAAGAACGCAACATGATTGCTAACTAGCCCGTGACCCTGGAATATTCTCCCCTACTGATTGTCATTCGAAATTGCTATTTGTTTGGTTGATTATTTTAGTTAGTTTATTAATTGATATTTTAGGTAGTAAATTAAAGACGAATATCTTTTGTGAAAAATCTCTTGGATCGATAAGTTAATTGAGTTTAAATCAGTCAATAGTTAATCACAAGTCTTCGTGGGAACGATACTCTACTCACTACTTTATTACTTGACGATCACGTGCACTTGCGTGAGTGTTTTGGTCGCAACATGTTTTTGGTGCCGTTGCCGGGGACTTAGAAATTAGCTACTTGACTGAGTTAAGCTTTTATTAGTTATTTGTTCAAGCTTTAATTTTCAGTTTACCTTATTTGTGTTAACACATGCTCTTCTCTTGAATGCGGAGGAGTAGAAGCGCAAACAATCTACTTCCCCTTGATCCTGAGATTGAACGAACACTTCACAGAGTGAGGAGGGAAGTAGACGCAAGAACCAGAATTGAAAGAGAGTTGGACATAGTAGTCCAACCACAACCAATAGAGATGACAGGGAATGAGGAACGCGCGGTGATTGAAGCCGCAAGGCCCAGTCTTGCTAACATGACTCAGGCTATTGTGAAGCCTGATATCACAGGGCACTTTGAACTCAAACAATACCTGGTGCAGCTGATCCAGTCCACATGGCAATATGTGGGTCTACCTAGTGAAGCCCGTAAGAGGCACATTCAGAATTTC